>NC_091436.1:111307676-111607676 GCF_964237555.1 Oryctolagus cuniculus | reverse complement strand
TGCCACAGCTCACTATGCTAATCCTCCGCCTAGCGGCGCCGGCACATCAGGTTCTAGTCCCGGTTGGGGCACCGGATTCTGTCCCGGTCGCTCCTCTTCCAGTCCAGCTCTCTGCTGTGGCCCAGGAGTGCAGTGGAGGATGGCCCAAGTGCTTGGGCCCTGCACCCGCATGGGAGACCAGGAGGAAGCACTAGGCTCCTGGCTTCGGATCAGTGCAGTGCGCCGGCCGCAGTGTGTTGGCCTCAGTGGCCCTGGCGGGGTGAACCAATGGTAAAGGAAGACCTTTCTCTCTGTCTCTCTCTCACTGTCCACTCTGCCTGTCAAAAAAAAAAAAAAAAAAAAAAAGACTGGGGCAGTTTTCAACTATTATGTCTCTTAATATGGTTTCTATGCCTTTGGTTCTGTTTTTGTCCTCAGACATCTGTACCATTTGAATATTTATTCATTTGATGGTGTTCCAATGCTCTCAGAATACCCTCAACTTGGGCATTTTAAATGACCTATCTTCAAGTTCAGATAATACTTCTGCTTCATCTCAATTGTTATTGAGGCTTTCAACCATTCTTTTCATTTAACTTCTTGAGTTCTTCCCTTCTAAGATTTCTACTTCATTCTCTTCCAGGATCTCTAGCTTGTTGCTGAATTTTTCATTTATATCACATGTTATTTTCCTAACTTTGGTCAACCATGTCCTCCTGTATCTTTCTTTCTTTTTCCTTTTTTTTTTTTTTGTTGACAGGCAGAATGGACAGTGAGAGAGACAGAGAGAAAGGTCTTCCTTTACCGTTGGTTCACCCTCCAATGTCTGCTGCACTGCGTGGATCTGATGGCAGGAGCCAGGTACTTCTCCTGGTCTCCCATGTGGGTGCAGGGCCCAAGGACTTGGGCCATCCTCCACTGCACTCCAGGGCCATAGCAGAGAGCTGGCCTGGAAGAGGGGCAACCGGGACAGAATCCGGTGCCCCCACTGGGACTAGAACCCAGTGTGCCGGCGCCTCAGGCAGAGGATTAGCCTATTGAGCCGCGGTGCCGGCCTTCTTGTATCTCTTTAAACATTAATATTCTTTGGAATATTTATCAGGTATTCCATCAATCTCTTTTTCTTATAAGTCTGTTAGTAAAGCACTGTTGTGTTACTTTAAGGATATTATATCACCTAGATTTTTCATACTTCCTGTGTCCCTATGTTGATATTTGCACATCTAGCAAATTAGTTGTTTCTGTGACTTTTAACAAGAGACATTAGATATAAAAGTCTGTTTCCTGAAATTATGTTTTTGGGTGTCAATTTTGTAGGTTATTTTGACTTTAGTTCCAGTTGGATGCAATAGAACCATTGCTGTCAGTGTCAAGGGGGACATAGGATACTCCTCTCAGTCCCAGTAGTGGTACATGGGTCTTGGTAGTGGCTTCTGTGGTGGGCCAAGTTACATGGCACTGACCCTCAATCAGCTGTGGCTGGGGTTGTGGACTACCAGCCTGGAGTCCCAGAGGGGTCACTCAGGTCTCCATATTGGCAAGGATGTGGTCAGAGTCATAATAGCACTGGCCTAAAAGCTGGGAGGAATAAAAGTCCCTGTGGTGCCATCCTTAGGTTTCTATGCAATGTTTTGTACCCACATACCTTTTCTTTCCACAAACAATCTTTCTTGGTGTAAAGCTGCCTGGTATTGAGGAAGGAATTGGATAAGTAGCCCTGTGGCCACAAAATGCCAGATCATACCTGGAGTCAGCCTACGAAAAACAGTATTACATGTGGTAGGGCCAGTGACCTCTTGGCTAAGGGTAGAAATAGAAGCCTTTAGCCTTAATTTGTTGCTGAATCACTGCAGTAGGCAAAGCACTAAGTCTAAGTCCTAAGCTGAATTTTCTGCTCTAATCCCTGGTGACTAGAGTCTTGTTCAACTGTCCACTAGAGTTTGGGAGTATGGGTGATTTCTTGGCCGTTTGGCTAAAAATTATCAATCTGCAGGTCATGGACTGGGGACAGAAGCAGTGGCACTCTGTCTGGCTCAATTCTTCGCTATAGGAGACCTGGTATTGGGTTTTAAGTCAAAGATCTCGAATTAATTCCCTTTCCTATTCCCAAGAAGGAGGCTTCTTTCTCTGTGCTGCACTCCTTGAAGCTATGTGGGTGGCTGGAAGATTTTCCCACTTCTTCTCTCTAGACATGAAAGTACTGTAGACATGACTTATGTGTTAATCATTATTCAAGTACATCCATCTGCTTTGTATTTAGAAGTAAATTGTTTCCAAAACTGGGAAATTCTTTCTTTGGTATTCTTTATTAAAATTCCATCACAACTTTGCATCTTTTTCTGTTTTCATGAGTCTTTTGATTAGAAGGTAAGAGGAAGGTGAATCAGACCCAGGTTGCTTGCTGCCAAGCTTCAAAATTGACCCAGAGCCAGTTTTTGTGCTATTAAGGGAGTAGCTATTAAGAGAAAGACAGTGGGGCAATGGCTACTTTATATTCTCAGCAGGTCTGAGCAGACATAATTTGATATCAAGGATGGGAAAATGTTTTTCAAAAGTAAGAAAAAAAATGACTCAATGCTGTTTAGCATGTATTTTCTGAGAGAATTAATGCTTGCCTTTTGAAGAGGTCTATGTTGGTGATTGTGTGTTCATATTTGTGTGTAGGTGAACAAATGCTTAAAGATGAGAGTAACAAAAGAGTTGGATTGAAGCTAATTTGCTGGGGAAAATTTAAGGGCACTAGCTTGGAAGTGTCCTTTCTGACCTGGAGCACTTTAGAATACTGAAATTATATAACATCATTTGTCTCTTTTCTTCTGATGTACAAGGTCAGATACCATTGCTGACAGCTAAAGCCCTCCGAGACACTATTCTAGAAAAAATTAATCTGGTTTTGTATTTGGCTATATTAGTCAGATTTTCATTACTATAACCAAAATACCTGACAGGAGCTGCTTCTTAGGGAGGAAGAAAATTTGTCTTGGCTTGCAGTTTGGGAGGTTCACAGTACAAGATAGAGGAATTCCATTAGTCTGGTATCTAATGAAATGGAAGAATGATAGATGGATGATCATGTAGTAAACTAAGAGCAGAGAGGGCAGCTAGCCCAAACTTTGGCCTAAATAACCACTTTCTTAGGAGAACTACCTTCTGAGGGCATGCCCAAATGACCTAAAGATCTGAAGACCCAAGGACCTGAAGGCCTCCCACTGGGCTTGGTGACTGACATTAATCCATTTACCACTACTATAAGAGGTGGAGGACCTGATCCTTAACACATGCATCTTTAGGGGACATTCAAACTATTATTCAGACCGTAACATTGGTAAATAACTATTTGGGAGAAATAGATGCATCTGGTTTGAAAACAGTGTCTGGAGTTATAATAAAGGACATAGCCACCGGGTCCATCATGTGTGGGGTTGAGAGTGTAATGCAAAGAAGGAGATAGATAAATGCAGACCTTAAGACAGCAGAGCAGAGAAAGTTTATGAGTAGGAAGTAACCAAGGAAACTTGAAAGGTTTATTTCTCTGAATGCTTCTTGGTTATGAGAAGAGTCATGTTTATGACATGTTTCAGGTTTCTCCTATGGATAATTCCCTTTAGTTTATCCAACCCTTGAGTAGTGTTGAATTTTCCTTTATAGCCATGTGATAGCGCTATTAAAAATAAAGTGAGAATCAGGGAAACTTGACTTGCTCCATATTAGATCTCCCAGGGATATTTCAGAATAACTACTTCAATGTCAGGGGCCTAAAGGATGTTGGTCCACTCTGGTGCTCTAAGTGTCAGGTGAAGCCCTTGGTGGTGAATAGACTATAGAGCAGGTAGTGCAAGACTTAGATAAAACCTTCCTCTTCTCTCCCCATATAATAGAGGGAGGTGAACCTTGCAAATGGGAGGAAGAGAGGGGGGAATACTTTGATATAAATGGCTTGTTTGTGTGTTTTTGCATTGTC
Source organism: Oryctolagus cuniculus (assembly GCF_964237555.1). Lineage (NCBI taxonomy): Eukaryota > Metazoa > Chordata > Mammalia > Lagomorpha > Leporidae > Oryctolagus > Oryctolagus cuniculus. The sequence continues at coordinate 111,603,736 of NC_091436.1, read as the reverse complement.
ATGATTTTATGACCAACCTCCCAATAATATTAAAAGACAAAGAGGTGTGAGGTGGGCATTTGGCATAGATGGGATGTTTCCTTTCCATATTGGAGTTCTGGATCACAGTCTCAGCTCTGCTCTCAATTCCAGCTTCCTGTTGATGTGCACCTTGGGAGGCAACAGATGATGTCTCAAGTATAAGGGTCCTTGCCACCTGTGTGAAAGACCTGAATTGAGTTCTCAGTTGCTGACTTCAGCCTTTATAACTCCAGAAGTTGCAGGCATTACAGGAAAGAACCAGCAGATATGAGTTCTATGTCTCTCTGTCTGCCTCTCAGATAAATTAATAATTTATTAATAAACTATTAATAATAAATTAATTTATCTATCTATTAATAATAAAATTAATTAATACATTGGAAAAGAAATTTAAGATAAATGATTTCTTCTGGGAATCAGTACCATAAAAACTTTCCTAGGTATTACTTTTCTCTATGTGTCCCTATAAAAATTAAATTAAAAAGATTTTCTATAAGGATTTTCATACACAGAATACATTTTCATGTGTCTCTTAACCAACGCAATTCTGGTTAAGAACCAATATTGTCAGATTAGCATTTATACTGCAATTCAAAGATAATGATATGTATATAACATATACCATGTCTACTAAAAGCCAGGCCTGGGGAGTTTGTAAATAATTTAATAGACTTCAGTAGTGCAGGCTATGGAGCACTTGGAATCTCTTCCTTCCTTTTGGATTGCATAATTTAAGATTTGTTTTGCATCTTTCCTGTTTTTCCTTTGTTTTGTTTTGCCAAAACCACCCAATAAGGGACAATTTAAAGTCTGAAATATGCTAATCCTCCTGACTTTTTGGGTTCACCCTTCCAAGTTCCCTGGTACTGGATTACAGAAGGAGGTTTATTCTCTTCATCAAGACACAATGGTCGTATCGAGAACTCATTCTCGAGGATAACCTCCCACTGGTACCCCATAGTCAGAAGAGTTACTTGGCTTCATTAAAGCAATCTTGTGCTTTTTCTCACTATAGTTGCTACACAGGAGTGAGGTAATGAAAATCCTAATAGTCATTTTATGTTCTACCCTTCCACAGGCCTCCAAGTCAAGGAATCTCTGAATCTACCCTTAGGACCCAAATTATGCTTTTAGAGTTTACATTAGGCGATATGATGAACAATCTTGGGAATGCTTGCCTTGTTGAACAGGTGTCCTTTTGATTAGGGAGGTCTACAGGCACTGTGGCAAAGGTCCTGTCCCTTTCATCACTTCTGAGTGATGGGTCACAGATATCAGCTCATGAGGCCTGTCCAGGTCAATAGTTCCTCTGAGAAATGTGATATGAAGTGTTCCTGCTTGATGCTATTTATTTTCCATAGTCTTGTTTAATGTATAATAACTATAAATCCATGATAACTATAGAATTTGGTAGTCACTTTCCCTCTTCATCCTATCCAATCCAGTAGAGTTTTGGTGTTTGTAGGGACAGAGAATATAGAAGCAATTGTATCTTCTAGAATCACTTGCTAACTTGTATCTTGTGTAGTGAAAAGTTATGGGTGTGTGTATTGTCATGGGCAATGATGAGGATGGTGTTTTCAGAATGATTCCATTATGAAGACATGCATCTCTAATTTACAAGCCAAGCTAAGAATCAGAGTGATTAAATAAGAGCACACAGGTAGATACATAATGGCTGTTGAAAGTTCTGGGAAAAAATAGTCTAGATGTAACCAATAATCCTAACATCTCTGCAGAGTTTAATGATAAAATATCATTTTTCACTCACGTAAACTTCAATAGGTGCAGAAGTAGCTTTGTTTCATATTGTCATTCAAATGTTCAGGTTTCTTTTATATCGGTCCCCATCTTTAAATACGGCCTCCAAGAATATTGCAAAGGAGAAGAGAGCTGGAAGTAAGAAAGGGTTGGGAAGAACTTTATTCTGTAGATAATAAATAGCTTTGAGTATGTGAACCATATAGTTTTGCTGCAATTACTCAGATTTTCTATTATAATGGGTAAACAGCTGGAGTTGTTTTTTGTTCCAATTAAAGTTTACTTACAAAAATATACAGTGAGCTGTATTAAGCCACTGAATAGTTTGTAGACCCCTCAACTAGTCTTATGTGTAATATATTTATAATCCAAAAATAGCACGTGTTACTTCCACTCATTCTGTTGGCCAGAAATCAGTCACACAGGCTTAGCCTAACTGCAAGAGAGCTAAGAATATCATTTACTTGGGTTTCCAGAAGAAGAAAAAAGAATAGTGTGGGCCCCAAGAGCCTTTGCTATATTCTTCAACAGCTTGATGTGAATTGGTTCTTCCAGATAAACTGGCAGCTTCTAATGATTCAGACTTGTGGTTAGGATTTTTGATAATTTATTTTTATTTTCTACTGTTACTTTTATTTAAAGAACCATCACAGTGACAAATGTCCAGCAAAGAGTCATTCTAAAGGGTGCGTTGGAATGTTATTGGTTTCATACTTTTGGTCCTGATGTTTCACAGAACTGGACAAAAATAAACAGATGTTGCTTCAGTTCTCCTTGGTAGAAAGTAGAGCAGGGAAGCTTCCACAGTTGCAACTTTTAACAGAGACTAAGGAAATCTAGGAGAAAGAGTTTGTCCTCAGCAATTCTCTCTCCTATGGCTTTTTGGGTAGGATTGGAAGATCCCTGTTTATATTAACTTTAATCCATGTAGTAGGTAAGCTCAAAAGATAAACAGAATACTTTATCTCTTTGAAAAGATGTTTCTCTCCTTCTGATCCTTCTGTCTGCCATACTATTCCTGACCAAATGGCTAATAACAAGTGGGTTTCAGATTTTAAAAACTAATAGTTATGTAAGGCAGTCTAGAGCTAAGAGTATAAGACTAATGATTTTCAAATGCAATCAAGTGTGTTTTGAGAAATTAAAAGAAGAGTTTATATTTTATTAATGTGCTCTCTTCTTTTGCCTTTCTGAGGATTAGACTTTATCCAAAGATAGCCTAAAGGCAATTTATCTTTATGAGGAATATAGTGTTACAGAGAGATTGGAAAGTGAATGAGTAAGGCAGTGGTTAATTTTTAACATGTAAAATGGGATTTTTCATATAGTGTTAAGATCCAGGGGAAAATTATTATTCTTAAAAAAGCTTTATGTATTGTTGTTACAATATATGTAATAACAGATATGAAAGATCCATGTATGTAGAATTCTGTTTAGTATTTGAATTTTATAAATTCTACAATTTTAATAATTCCACAGTTGAACCTTTTCATCAGCAATAGAAAAGCCACAGGGAAATACAAATCAAAACCACAACAAAATATTACCTCACTACTGCCAGAATAGCTACTATCTGAAAGACAGAAGGTAAGAGATGCTAATGAGAATGTGGAGAAAGGGGAACTCTTATACACTGTTAGTAAGAATGTAAATTAGTGCAGCTGCTGGGAAAACAGAATGATTTCTTTAAAAACTAGAAATGAAATTGCTGTATAATCTTAACAATCCCACTACTGGGTATATGTTCAAAAGACATAAACTCTTTATATCAGAAAGATACTTCCTCCACCATGTTTATGGCAGCACTGTTCATAATAGCCAAAATATGGAATCAATCAAGGTGTCCATCGTCAGATGAATGGATAAAGAAAATGTGATATATATATATATATGTATATAAACACACACATACACGCACAATGGAATATTATTCAGCTATGATATTTGTATCAAAATGTATTCTGACTGATGTAAACACTTGGGACCACATCTAGTCCCCAATCCAGGAGGTGCCCAGTTCCCTGTCACCCCCAAATACCTAGAAGTAGACTCAAAGAGAGAAACAGAGGCAAGGAAAGCCATCCAAGAGAAACTGAGTAATACCTTAAGACATTATTTAAATCATAGGATCAGAACTCAAACAAACAGACTGAACATTTAGGTAGTTTTTTCATGCTAACCATCTTGGGAAAAGGTTGATTAGTTATGTTACACACAAATCAAGAAATCACATTTTCCTGAACTTCTGAATTGATTTGTGAGTTAAATATTTGCTGTAGTGCTACATTAGCTAATGAATTAAAAGAGCATTTTAAAAGGACAACCATGTAAAATTTTTATTGTATTTCAAACTCTTAGCTAATTGGAAAATATTTGCATTACCTAAACATACATTTACATCCACTTATTTTGAAAAAATACATTATAATAAGTAAAAAATGCGTTCTCTTGATATTTGGTAGAGATGCACATTGAATATTTATAATAATATACTTCATAGCCTGACTTTATAAACACTTGATAGTCTAATTTACCTAAAAATCCAAATAAATGTTTAACAAATATTTTATTACAGAAATGTTCTCTTTCTTATGCAGTTGATAGCATCATGGAATAAGGCAAATCACTACACATTTACCTAAAATTACCATAGACTTGAGTCATGTGCTAGTAACTTTTAAGTTTCCTGCCTATTCTGCATGTTATTGCTTTGCCCAAGATGGAAATTTTTCAGAAATAAATTCAATAAATATCAAAGAGGAAAAACATTCTCAAGGGCAGGTCATTTTTTGTTTCCACTTGTTTTTACCAGGGAATATTTTGCTCATTTCCTGCTCTCCCTCTCCTGGGCAGCATTTACTGTTTCTTGCTGTCCCTCTGTCTCTGCACATATGTTTGACTTAGATGAGCCTCTCTGGACGTTTGGGAATGCGTGAAGCGAGCTACACCTCCCTGAAGGGGGCTGCCTGGCTGGTTGCTGTGGCTGCCACTAAAGGCTGGGGAGCTGTTGGGACCCCATGCAAGGGCTCGTGGCAGCTGCACTAGCTGGCGGCCCGACTGGCACTCCCTCCCTTGCCGCTGCCTCTGACCACCGTAGATTGTAATTCAATAGAATTCAAATCTTTAGCTGCCTAGAGCAGCCAGGCAGCAGGCCCAGAGGCCCTTTCAAATAAGGGTTTTTACAGTTATTTTAATCCACGGGAGATGGCAGCATTTCTCGGCCTCACAAAAGCAAGCAAAACTGTATAAACAGAGCCGAGAAAGATACAAAGACCTGAGGAAGTTGAGCCAGTGTCTCTTACAGGTTAAAAAAAAAAAAAAGTGAGGGAAAAATCATTGTGTTTTGTTCCTGGTGGGAATCTGCTGTCTATTTTTCACTTCTCAGGGACAGATTCTGGTAGGGACTGATATAATAAATAAAAGATGGATGAAAGGATGTGCATACACAAACCACTTGTTCAAGAGGCCTATAGTTGGGCACACTGCAGGCCATATGATTCTTATTCAACCAAGTAAATATTATTAGAGTCATTTGGTTTTCCTGTTGGATTAGGCTTGGAACTAAATCACTGACAATTATAGCAATTTCACTTTATCTGGGCACCCAGATTAAGTTCAGCATTAGTTATCATACAAGTCTGAGAAGCAGTACAGACCTCCTAGGCTAGGAAGAAGGGTGGTTACACCAGCACAATCTTCAGAATCAGGCTGATGCCTTCAAATCGTGCTCTGCTATTTAATGACGAGAATTTGGGCACATTTGTAGCCTCTACGTGAATAAGATGATGATGATGGTACCATAATAAGGATTAAATGAATGAACTTACGGGAAGAACATAAAGCAGTATCTGACACATAGGGGGTGCCATTCAAAGTGTGGTCTGTATACCAGCAGCATCAGCAATGTTCCAGAATTTCTTAGTAGTGCAGATTCCTGAATCCTGTCTCTGACTGACTGCATCAGAATCTGAATTTCAATAAAATTCTTTCTGACATTAAACATTTCAGGAGCACTGCTACATAAATGTTAGTACAGCTATTTCAGGCTGGCTTTAACTCACTGAGGTAGTCAAGGTGAGAGGAGGCGTTCCTGCTGATTTGCCTTTTCTTTTCAGGCTCTGAGCCCAAAGAACATATTTTCGTCCTCTTTGACACTGATCTCCGATTCTCCTGGCTTCTTGCTGGCTAGTGAACTGTGCTCCTGTGAACCAATATTCTGTATCGTTCTCAATCTGCATTCTGATCTCAATGTTTACCATGCACCTAGATCCTGATGTTTATGACTGTAGCCAGCTAATTTAACCCCAAGACTCATGAATTGTCTTTGCTTGCCAGCTTTATTGGATGTCTTAAATTACACACTGCATCCTGATGCCTTTGCAAGGTTCTATAGCTGTGTGCCCCTCCTGAACAAAACAAGAATATTGGGAAAGTATTAGAAGAAATATACGAGATGGTATTATTTAACACTTTTCCTAAGCTCTACACTGCAAAGAAACGTTGGATTTTTATGATTGTCTCCAAGAGGCAATTTCCTAACAGATTTTATAGCAGAGGAGAGAGCTTGGCCTTTAAAGAATGCAAAGGTCAACAAAGCAAAATTTGCTCTATTTATGGTATAGGTGTGACATTTGGACCCCTTAGCAGCCAACGTGCTTTTGGTGTTAGGAAAGAATTCATCACCACACCTGCTTGCTTTATTTCACATCAAATGGTCTTTAGTGAAGAGGTTTGGAAACAGAGACCTTCTGTAGGTATTCATGCCAAGCTTATCACAATTCCATGATGCTTGGCCAATAATGCAATGAGAATGGATGACACCAGGATGCCAGGGCCCTTGGTGTGTAGTGAATCGAAGGGATGCAATTGTATGTGAAAATGGACAGAAGAAATGCTTCAAGGGCACACTGGCACCTAACTTGAAGTGGCAGAGCAGCCCTGTGGAGAGGCAGGAATTCACAGCAATGAGCCTGTATCCTGCCATGGATCAAATTGGCAAAGGGGAGAGGTTAGTTATTTGTAGACTGTGAGATTAATGTGACTCGCAAACCATTTCAATCATGAATGTCTGAGCTGCTTGGAAGGACTGCTTGGCCATCCACGATTATTGATTGCCTCTGCTGTGTATGGCACTATGAAAATAGCCAAGGGGCAAAAAGGAGAAGTATAAAACCTAGGTCCTTCTCTCCAAATAACTCACAATATGTATATGGATAGGAAATGAAAATAAAAGGTATTCAGAGGGGAAGTTGAAGGTTATAAATAAATAACAGAGAAGAAATTGTTTTGACTAATTTAGAGAGATCAACACAGCATTAGTGTTGTGTGGCATACATTTAAAAAATATTTATCTATGTATTTATTTAAAAGGCAGAGTGTCAGAAAGAAAGAAACTGAGAGGGAGAGATTATTGACGCCCTGGTTCACTCACTCAATACCTGTGACAGCTAGGGCTGGGTCAGGCAAAAGCCAGAAGCCTGGAACTCCACCCTAGTTTCCCACATGGGTGTTAGGACCCTCGTACTTGGGCCACCATTAGCTGCCTTTCCACAAACATTAACGGGAAGCTGAACAGAAGTTGTATAGCTGGGTCTCAGTTGGCACTCTTGACAAGGGATGTGGCTGTCCCAAGCAGTGGCTGAATCTACTGTGCCATGATGTCCACACTGCTGCATGCATTTTAATACTTTACTGCTGACTTACAATTAAGCTGCCCCATCATTGGAAGATCTGAACAGGGCACAATCTTACTGCATGGTAGTGAGCCAAGCAAAATGTACCTTGTCTATAGGCAGGCATTGAGGAAAGCAAACCCAGAAGGTACTGGATTACGTGGTTTAGCACTCTTCAAAGTTTACTAGTCTGAAAAGTCATTCTTCCTCCTTAGAAATCTAACATCTCCCCATTTACCCATCTGATATCATACCCTGGAGTTTATTCCATTTCTAATAAAATCTGTAAGTTGATTTTGGTTCAAGGAATCGAATGAGCAAACAGCAACCATACCATCATTTATCTGTCTGTAAGTCTATAGTTTTTTGTTATATCAATGTGTGTGTGTGTTGAATGCATATATAGTTTATTCTTTTGTTAAAATAGTTTTGGGTTTTTTCCCCAGTATTGTAACTACAAGGGAAAGCCTTAGGATACATGTTGCATTACTTAGACATTATGACCCCTTTCTCTGATGAATAAATGTATTCCATCCATATATTTCATTGTGGTCATCTTGAGGGTGTTGGTGGAGAAGACATTCCAGTCTGACTGATAGAGATCTGTTAAAGCAACTCTGGAGGATAGTGTAAGAGGAGACACAGGAGAAGTATGAAAATGGCAGTTTTTGCACTGGTACATGGAAGATGATGAGCTATCATCTGTATGGCCTCACCCTGTGTAACTGAGCAAAGACTGGAAGTCACATGGAAATACTTTATATATTCATAGGGAAAAGTTCCCAACAGTGTGAAGCACATACACATTGAAGAGGCCTACCTTGGGATATTGTGAATTTTCTGTCCCTAGAAATGACAGGGATTTTTTGAGGGTATTTTGTATATTTTTGTAGTTGATTAGATGGCTAGATCCAAAGCTTGTAAAACCCTGTTCTAAAACTGTTAGCTGGGGCCGGTGCTGTGGTAGAGTGGCTTAATCCTCTGCCTGCATCGCTGGCATTCCGTATGGATGCTGGTTCTGGTTCCAGCTACTCCTTTTCTGATCCAGCTCTCTGCTACGGCCTGGGAAAGCAGTGGAGGATGGCCCAGGTGCTTGGGCCCCTGCACCCATGTGGGAGACCTAGAGGTAGCTCCTGGCTCCTGGCTTCAAATCATCACAGCTCTGGCCCTTGTGGCCATGTGGAGAGTGAACCAGTGGATGGAGGACCTTTCTCTCTGTCTCTCCCTCTCACTCTCTGTAACTCTACCTCTTAAAAAATAAATATAATCTTTAAAAAATGTGGCTTCACAGACTGTGTTAGATGAACCCTAGGGATACATAAAATATGAAGATTACTGGGTAGAAGTTCTGATTCAGTGAATGCTGAGGTTCATGATGTAGATTGCAGCACCCCGAAGGGTGTAACAGTTGTCATGCATGGGTCCATGTTGGGAGTGATGGAGTTCAGTACATGCTACCCCCAATAGGTGCCATGTTGACATTTGCAAAAAAAAATGTAGGAGTGAGAGGGTCTCTGACATCCTGCCATTCTCATTTGAAGCAGATCCTAGGAATGCCATTCTCTGAAATTCCCTTTTTCTTTCCTCTTGGAGACACTCAGGATATGGGTGTCTTGTCCTATCCCCAAGAAAAAGAAGGAACACATAGAGCTGTAAAGAGGAATTTGAAGAAGTAGGTCTTGGTAAGTGTCCCTCAATTTACTACCATTAGATCATTCTCTCTTTGTCTAATCATGTCCACTCTTTGTCAAACTTAAGCATGAAACCACACATTTTCCCATGTTTCTTTGGGTCTTAATTTCTGAACACTGTAATGTCATGCACTTGCAAGAAATAAATTTATATACTTTCCTCTTCTTAATCTTACTATAGGTGCCTTCACTGTGAACCTAACAATGGATCAAGAAAAACAATGACATTTTCTCCCCTGCCATCATCCCCAAGATCACCACTGGGCTCTACAATTCACCAGAAGGACTCATGGGATGCAGGAAAGCTGTTGTCCTCATGGTTACTACTTATTGTGAAAAGATACAGATTAATATCAGCAATGGAGAAAGCTACAGAGCACAAAGTCTAGGAGAAATTGGGTCTAAGTTTCCAGGTATCCCCTCTCTGGGACTTGAACAGGGATACATTTACTTCTCTTAATGACAATGTGTGACAACATACACAAAATATTGCCAATGAAGAGGGTTTACCCAAGCCTCAGTATTCAAGGTTTTTACTGTAGTCAGTTGTTTAGGCATTCATCACCCCAAAAGTCAAATTGATATAGCACAGCCTAGGCTCTCAGGTATACACATTATCAGGCTCAAGGGGTTCTCTCTTCAAAGCTAGTCAGGGCCAGTCCTTTTTGGCAGGAAGCTCGCTGTTTCAGTGATCCAGGCTTGAAGAATCAACTCTCCACTACACAGAGCTACAAGTGTGGTTTGAGATATTGATCCCTTTACCCCCTCAGTATACCAGTATCCCTAGGTTATTTGCCTTAGCCATATGTGGCCCCTTTGGGGGCATTTCAAGATATGATGCAGGAGAGGTAGGAAAAATGTTGGGAAGTACTGATAGATCACTCTCCAGGTGATTTGGAATAGGTTTGGGACCTTTATGACTATATGATTTTAAAGATGTCAAATCATTGTTCCTACAATTCTTGGAGCTACAGTTCCTTGCAGATGCCTGCTAAGTATCTTTTTGTTTCTCTGGATACTTGATTAAGATTCTGGCCAAAGATGCTATTTTTTTTTTTTTTTTTTTTTAGAAATATCTCAAACAAATGCTATGATTCCTTTGGGATAAGGAAAGAGGTGAAAAGAAAGTAACTCAACTGCAGATTGCCCAAGTGCTTGGGCCCTGCACCCCATGGGAGACCAGGAGAAGAACCTGGCTCCTGCCTTCGGATCAGCACGGTGCGCCGGCCACAGCGCACCAGCCGTGGTGGCCATTGGAGGGTGAACCAACGGCAAAAGGAAGACCTTTCTCTCTGTCTCTCTCTCTCACTATCCACTCTGCCTGTCAAAGAAAAAAAAAAAGAAAAGAAAAGAAAAGAAAAGAAAAGAAAAGAAAAGAAAAGGAAATCAACTGCATCCCCAGCGCATGAGGTATTGGGAGGCCTTCTGTTAGGAGTTGTAAGAGTAGGAGTGGTTCTCTGATGAGGTCTACACAAAGAGTTTAGGACAAAGACTCTTGTCACTGAAAAATTATGTAGTAAGCAGATGTGTAACAAATTGTTGAATAACAGTGTTTTCAATTTTGTGAGATGTCTGTTTTGTGCGAACTCTAGCATATCACATGTCCCTGTATCCTGGCTGTTTTATTAGCCAGTTGGGATTAAATGACACTATCTCTATAAGCATGCTAAGTATAAAGAGTATTTTTGAGAAATTTACATGGTAACAATGTTAAGTAATTGCCAGGTTAAAGTTTTGAAGACCCCAAAGTTAGCTCATTGCAGATGACCTGCCCACATAAGATAAAATTTGTTGCATTTGGGTTTTATACCTTCTTCCTTGTAATTTGTTACCAATGCATACACTGAATGTCTCTTATTTTGTTCTCTGTTTTATCTCTTGGCTTCTCTGAAATCTCTCGCGTAGGTCTCTCCTTTGATTTTCTTATTTTCTTGTTTTTGGATTTTCACTTTGCCTGTCCCTTAAGTGTAGTTGTGCCCAAACTACATTTATAAGGTCTTATTCACAGTATATTTTCTCTTTCTTTCATGTACATTCCTACAAAATATAATTCAATAACAAATGTTTATTGAATGCCTACTGTAGTCTTAACAGTGTGTACAGCTCTGGGGATAGGAAGGTAAAAGACAAAGCCTTTTATAAATTTAACCATTTAACCAAGAGCTGTACTCAGCTCTTCTCTGGGGACCTACCTGCCAAATCACATTCTTAGCTCCAGCGCTTGCAAGTGCCAACAGCACAGAATACCCAACGTAGAGAAACACCAAACTCATTATCTTTCCTTGTAAACCGATTCTTTTCTTCTGCATTCCCTTTCTCTATTATCCAAAGCGACTGCGTTAGTTGCATTAGTAAGTTTGTCATCCTCTATCTACTCAATTGCCAATTCCTTTTCTCCACTTCTACTTTGTTGGTAAAGGTCCAAAGCAGGTCCTACTGGCACAAGTGTGGTGGCCTCTTAGTTGTGTCAATGCTTCCTGGTTATCCTGTGGCTCCAGAGTTGTCTTACCACTCAAACCTTCCTGCATCATGTTTGCTGCTTGCTTTCAGTGTAGTGCATAATCCTTCCCAATGTGGTCTTATTTCCCAGTATCGCATCATTTTCACTTGTGCCCTAGCAACACTGAACTAGACAAAATTCCTTGTATTCCTTTATATGTCTTTCTATGCCTTGGTGTGTTTGTTGACTGCAGGACCTGGGATGACCTTTCTCTCCAATTTTTCCTGGTGAACTTCAATATTCAAGGTTTAGTTCAGATCCCTTTTCTGGTAAGCTGTCTCCACATTTCCCAAGGCATGTCTCCATACCTCCAAGTTCTTTTTCGTATTTCTCTTATAACACACTTCAGACAGTATTTTGTATTCCCAAGAATTTGTTCGATGTCTGACATAGAATTGATTATCAGTTCCTTTTTTTTTTTTTTTTGGATAGGCAGAGTGGACAGTGAGAGAGAGAGACAGAGAGAAAGCTCTTCGTTTGCTGTTGGTTCACCCTCCAATGGCCGCCGCAGCTAGCGCACTGCGGCCTGCGTACCGCGCAGATCCATTGGCAGGAGCCAGGTACTTCTCCTGGTCTCCCATGGGGTGCAGGGCCCAAGCACTTGGGCCATCCTCCACTGCACTCCCAGGCCACAGCAGAGAGCTGGCCTGGAAGAGGGGCAACCGGGACAGAATCCGGCACCCCGACCGGGACTAGAACTCAGTAGGCAGGCGCCGCAAGGTAGAGGATTAGCCTAGTGAGCCGCGGCGCAGGCCTGATTATCAGTTCCTTTTCTTTTCCATCCCTCCCTCCCTCCCTCCCTCCCTTGCACCTTCCCTCCCTCCCTCTCTCCCTTCCTTCCTTTCTTTCTTCCTTCTCTGTCTCTCACTTTCATTTGTTCTTTCTTTTTGATGGCTGCTGAAGCAAAATAAAACTTGTCACACTTTTATATATAAGATTCTGTCTCTGTGATCCTTAACAACTTAATTTTAGCCTTATCAAAAGACTGGCTTGTTGAATAGTAGATATATTTAATGGATGCAAATGCAATTTGTGAAGTATAAGCCTTGACCTGCTTGGTTTTTATTTAAATGGGAATTTCACCATAGTACAAAGAAATAATTCATTTTTCTCATATGTCAAGGCTTTTCTTCTTTAAAATATATTCTGATAGAAGAGCTACACCTGAAAAATTAAGATAGTTCAGTTTGCCTCACATATTTTTAGCAGATGAGTTGAAGGAAGTGAAAGCACTCTGAGATTTTTGCAAAGTATAATTGCTTTAGAGTCTATATCTGTATGATTCTTAATATTTTGCTTTACATTTTAATGAAAATACTGGAGTGATATGATTTCCCTTTATCCCTTCATAGATTATTGAACATGTAAGTGACACAAAGGCATATAGTTAATTTAATCCACTTACTCTATTTATATATTAATTCCTAAGCTGGAGAGATACTATGATGTTTTCATTGCAGGATTATTAAATCCAGCTATAATGTGAGTCGTTGGATTTTCTTTAAGTTCTAGGTATTCTAGGGTGATATGAAAGTGAGGTTATTATCGCTGCAGTGTGCTCTAGGAGTACATTACTACTAATCTGATTGTCTCTACAGGCTAGTTTTTGCAGATACACATAAACTCATTGACAGCTCAGGATGATATAAGAGCTGGGGAACAATAAAGATTTAGTAGTGCTATTAGTGTGTTAAGCTGTATGTGAAAATTTTCCAGATTCTTCTTGTATTTAATATTCTGACCAAAGGATTTTTCTTTTTCTTTAAGTTTAATATAAGATTGATGAGAAGTAGAGCAAAAGAAGAATTAGGAGTCTCTTTGACCAAACATTTACATATAATGCCCTTCAGGGTACATAAAAAAGCAGCAATAAAAATTGGGGAAAATGCTAAACTGACTCTAAACATTAACTTTTTAAAAGGTTGGGTGGTGAAGACAGATCAAACAAAATGGTACTATTAAAAAATTAATTTTACTTATATTTTTCCCCAACTAAGTATGTGCTATTCAACCATTACTCATTCATTATTGCATCATTGGTGAGGCACATCAAACTTAGATCTATAGCCATCAGAGAAATGATCCACCCTCCAGCATCTTGTAACTATATATGAGTTTCCTCTACATGCTAGGTAGTTTTATTCCCTTTTTGTCTTTACTGACTTAGTCCCATCTGCTGGAATCTACATAACTCCTGAATCATTTAGATTCATAGCAGGATGTTGCCCTTCAGGCTGGTTTAGGTGCCTCTCCATTGCATATCTCTATCATTGTATTTTTTTTCTCCCCATTTAAAAAATTATCTGTTCATATGTCAGTTTCTGCTGTTAGACTATGAGCTCCTCCAGATCAGAAGGTATTCTTTATTCATCTGTGCCTGGCACTGTGGTTTCAGTGTAACAGCAACGTCAGCTAAGTGCTACTAGAATGATTAAATGAGCTTTTTGGGACTAGGATTTTCATGACTGTGTTGCACCACTGAAAATTCTTATTTGAAAAGGTGGATTAAATTCATTGCAGAAATTTTATGGATGCATCTGAATCACTGCATTAAGCTACTGTATTTAATTTAGTTCTAAAACAAAAGCAGTATCTCTTGTCCTCTAGTTATTTAAACAGTATATTTTTAAAACACAGTGGAGGTGAATTAAAAAGTGTAGAGAAAGTCATGAGTGTAAATTGCTTCCCAGTATAATCCCTTGAGCTCATATTTAATAAAGATAAGTTACTCAATCAACAATTGTTCCATGTGTGAGGGTATTTGTACATAAATCACTTAGTTTGGGTTGGATCTAACATTGAGAGGACATAATTGATCTTTAAAAGTTTTATGAAGAATCACAGACTGTGAAATTAAAGGTGGTTGAATTGTTTAACTTTGCCTTTCCATCAAGCAGACACCTGTTTTCTTGGAGAGGAAACCTTGTTTTATATGTATTATTGACCAGTCCATCAATTAACTCTGCCTCACAATAATTAACATCATGTTACCTTCTAGTTTATATCAGGAAAACCTACCAGAGGTTTTTTTTTTTTTTAATCTGATCAACTACCAGCTAGAATTTTTCCCAACCCTCAAAAATGTTTAAAGCAGTCATTAAAGTGATAGATTATGTTTTCTGGCTCGTGATTTTGTAACCCACTTTGTGATTTAACCTTACTTATTGTACAGTGTTGTCATGTGTGATAAAAGGTGGAAAGAGTCCAATAAGCCAGTTTTTTTCTACTTTTCTCAATCTATAACCAGCTTTCCCTTGAAACTTATTCTTATTATTTATAATAGTGTCACTATCCTTGAAAAAGAGTATAATTGCAGTTAGCTGGACAGCACATAGTAGCCACTGTCTGTAATTAAAATTTTGGGCAAGTATGATGTGTTTATGTATTTGTCTACCTAACTCACCAAATTTCCTGGTCCTCAGGGGCATCTAGATTAGTTTTCCTGTTTCTGCTATATAAAATCACTACAAACTTAGAGACTTAAAACAACACAAATTTCTAGCTTATTTCTAGAAGTTAGAAGCCTAAAATAGGTTACTGAGCTAAAATCGTGGTGTCAGCAGTATTCTTTCTTGAGACTATTCTTTTTAAGATTTATTTTATTTATTGGAAAGGCATAGTTACAGAGAGAGAGGGGAGAGGGAGAATAAAAGGGAGGCAGGGAGGGAGGGAGAGGGAGAGAGAGAGAGAGAGAGAGAGAGAGAGAGAGAGAATACTTCCATCCACTGGTTTACTCTCCAAATCGCTCCATCAGCCAAGGGTGGGCCAGGCTGAAGCCAGGACCAGGAGCTTCTTCCAGGTCTCCCATATGGGTGCAAGAGACCAAGCACCTGGGGACATCTTCTGCTTTCCCAGATGCATCAGAAGGGAGCTGGATCAGAAATGGAGCAGCCAGGACTCAAACTGGTGCCCGTATGGGATTCTGGCATCACAGCTGGTGGCTTTACACTTTATGCCACAATGCTGGCCCCTCCTTTTTGAGACTTTAGGGAAGAACTTATTTCCCTACCCTTGTGAGTTTCTACAGACCACCTGTATTGGATCATGGCCCATTACTCCAGCTTCAAAATCAGCAATCACATAGCTCTAACTTCCACCTCACCTAAATGTGGCTCCACCATGTGATTCTATCTCAAAGCTTTCATCTTAATCACGTATGCAAAATACCCTTAGCTATGCTTGTTGTCCCCAAGATCACATCAGGTTTAATTATTTGCTAGAAAGACTCACAAGACTCAGCATACAGTAATACTCACATTTATGATTTTTTTCTGGCCAAAAAAAGATATCCAAAGTAGTTCACCAAAGGTAAAGATCTACGGGTGAAATATGGAAGAAATTAGGGGTAAGCTTTCAAGAATCTTCCAGTGGAATCACTTAGGATGCACTTAATTTACCTAGCAATGTTAGAACTCATGAGAAACTTAGTGTCTAAGACATTAATTGGGGCTGTTCACATAGACATCCTCTATGTGCCATGTACCAAAATTCCAGACTCGCAGAGGCAACATAGGTACTCAACCATAAACCATTTGGTTTGCACAAACGCTTTAGATAGGGTGAGTAGATTTTTTTCAGTTAATGATGAGATCCCTCTACAATCTAGATTCTTAGATACTAGCTAAGGGCCAACTCTGCAAGTAGGTGTCTTCAAGGAGAGCAATTTAAGACTGCTATGTTTATCTCTTGTCTTCACCCCATTAATGTATCTTAGTTCAGACTTCATGGATAAGACTGTGGACATTTGGGGCTGGACATTTGTGGACAGGGAGCTGCCTACAGCACCCTTATTTTACTTTATATTCATAGCTGAGCCCACTGTCTTGCATTTAGAATGTACATGGAAATGTGTGGTAGACCATGATTTAGAATATTTCCTGTGGACTTGGTTTAGTAAGTGGCTTTGCCATTTACCAATACCGGAATAGAAAATCTCTTTTGAAGGGTATGTGTTGTGGCACAGTGGGCTAATCTGCTACTTGCAATGCCCACATCTCATATTGTGCTGGTTTGAGTCCTGGCTACTCTGCTTCTGATCCAATTTCTTGCTTATGAGCTTGGACCCCTGCCACTCATGTGTGAGGCCTGGACAGATGGAATTCTGGGCTTCTGGCTTCAGGCTGGCTAAGCCCTAGCTCTTTCGGGAAACTGGGGAGTGAACCACTGGTAGAAGGTTTCTCTTTTTCTCTCTCTCTTTCTCTCCCTTTCTCTGCCTTTCTAATAGACACAATTTTTAAAATCTGATTTCATCTCTTTATTTTTCTTTCCTTCCACATTTAATCAACAAGTCCTATTGATTTAATTTTCTAAGTGTTTCCTGATTCCATCTCTTTCCCTTAAAACCAGTATCATTACGGTAGTACAGGCCACCATAACTTTGTAACTATATTTGACTGTATCCTCTGGGCTGATTTCAAGACTCTAGTTTTGTTTCTCTCCAATCCATCCTCCAGATAGAAAGAACTATGTCTGTTTGTTTTTAAAAGATTTTATTTATTTGAAAGGCAGGGTTACATACAGGGAGAGACAAAGAAAGAGAGAACTTCCATCCACAGATTCACCACCCAAATGGCCTCAACAGCTGCAGCTGGACCAGGCTGAAGCCAAGAATCAAGAACCTAGAATATCCAGGTCTCCCATATGGATGACAGAGGCCCAAGCACTTGGGTCATCTTCCAAGGCTTTTCCAAGTGCATTGGCAGGGAACTGGATAGGAAGTGGAGCAGCAAGAGCACAAACCAGTGCCTATATGGGATGCCGGTGTCACAGGTGGCAGCTTAACATGCTGCACCACAAAGCAATCCCAAGTATGTTCTTTTAGAACACAAGCCAAATAGCTTTACTTCTCAGCTAAACACCTTTCAATGGGCTCTGTTTGCCTCTCCAGACTCAAGTTTTACATTTTTCATTTTACATAGCATATAGCTTTCAGCCAGCCACATTCAATTTTTTCTGGTTTCCTCAAACAGAACATGACCTCTTTTACCCCCAGGGCTTACATGAGTTTGTTCCTTTGTACCACTTTCCCTTTCCTTTGCCAAGTTAATTCTGATTATCCCTTCAGTTGAGTCTCAGCAGAAACATTCTTCCCTCAGGGACATCTTACCAGGCTTCTAAATAAATGAGGTCCCTTTATGACATAGCCCTGTGGAGTTATGCTTTTCCTATCATTATCATTATCTTTATCTCCAATTATAGGATTTTGTCTTTTTTGCTGGGTTGTACTCACCATTGTGCAAGGGCCTTTGTATGTTTTGTTTGCTGTTATAACACCAGTATCTATCACATGGAATTAGGAGTCACAGTATTCAATAATATTCCCTAAATGTGTGAAAGACTTAATGCTGAAAGTTTTTAAGACTAATTTTATGACTGTTTTGGAAAACAACCTGGCATTTTCTCATAAGGTTAAACAGAATTACCACATAACACAGTAATTCTAGTCCTAGGTGTATATCTAAAAGAAATCAAAGCATATTATATAAAAAATTACACAAAAAAGATCATAGCAGCATCTTTAATAATAGTGCAAAATGAAAATAAACTAAATTACCAAAAATTCACTGATAAATTTGATATATCTATATATTGGTTTATTATTTGGTAATAAAAAGGAATGGAAGACAGATCCTTTCTACGGCATGATGACCCTCAAAAACATGCTAAGTACAAGAAGTACAAAAGATCACTTACTGTGTGGTTCAATTTATATGAAATGTCCAGAACAAATAAATCTGTAGAGATAAAAGTGGATAGTAGGTTGCCTTGAGCTGCTGGAGAGTTTGAGAAGAAAAGGGGATTGACTGCTAAGGAGTATGGGAGTTTTTTTTTTTTTTCAAGCTGATGATAATGTTTTAACTTGATTGTGGTGATGGCTGCAGAATTCCTATTATATTAAAAAGCATTGTTGTGCAAAATTTGTGAGTTTTACAGTATGTGAATTGTATGTCAATAAAGTAGTTTAGAAAAGGAATGGTTGAAAAATAGCCAATTTAGTGATTAAATGTGAGAAAACTGATGTTTTAGAAATTTAAGTTGAATGAGTGAGTGTCCTATGAGCCTCCTCAGATTAATGCATTCTGTATTTTTTAAAGATTTACTTATTTATTTGAAAGTCAGAGTTACACAGAGAGAGGAAGAAAGGCAGAGAGAGGGAGAGGTCTTACATCCGCTGGTTCACTCCCCAGTTGGCCACAACGGCCGGAGCTGCACAGATCTGAAGCCAGGAGCCAGGTGCTTCCTCCTGGTTTCCCATGCGGGTACAGGGCCCAAGGACCTGGGCCATCCTCCACTGCCTTCCTGGGCCACAGCAGAGAGCTGGACTGGAAGAGGAGCAACCGGGACAGAATCCGGCGCCCCAACTGGGACCAGAACCTGGGGTGCTGGCACCGCAGGTAGAGAATTAGCCTAGTGAGCTGTGGCGCCGGTCTAAACTGATCTCTTTGACTAGTAAGATGGCCTTGGTACATGCCAGCTTGATGGGATTGATTTGGAATCCCCTGGCACGTTTCTAGCTCTACCATTAGGGGTAAGTCCGAGTGAGCATGTGCCAAACGGTACATCTCCTCCCTCTCTTATTCTCCCTCTTATATTTAACAGGGATCACTTTTCAGTTAAATTTAATCACCTAAGAACAATTGTGTGTTAATTAAAGAATTCAACCAATGGTATTAAGTAGAACAAAAAAATACTAAAAGGAATAAAATAATTGTTCCTCAACAGTCAGGACATGGGCTGATCAAGTCATTGTTTCTCATAGTGTTCGTTTCACTTCTACAGGTTTCCTTTTAGGTGCTAAGTTGTCACTGATCAGGGAGAACATATGATATTTATTCCTTTGGAACTGGCTTATTTCACTCAGCATGATGTGTTCCAGATTCCTCCATTTTGTTGCAAATGACCAGATTTCATTTTTTTTTTACTGTTGTATAGTATTCTACAGAGTATATATCCCATAATTTCTTTATCCAGTCTTCTGCTGATGGGCATTTAGGTTGATTCCATGTCTTAGCTATTGTGAATTGAGCTGCAATAAACGTTGAGGTGCAGACAGACAGCTCTTTTATGTGCCAATTTAATTCCCTTTGGGTAAATTCCAAGGAGTGGGATGGCTGAGTCATGTGGCAGGGCTATATTCAGGTTTCTGAGGAATCTCCAAACTGTCTTCCATAGTGGCTTTACCAGTTTGCATTCCCACCAACAGCCTCACTATGGTTTTATAATGTAAGAATAGCAATCCACTGAATAAGGCAAATAGCTGCTTATTATTTTGTAATTAGTTCTAACCTACAGTCCCCCATCAAGCAGCAATCTTGAGTACTAGCAGATTTGTAGACTGTAGTTTAAGAACTGCTATCCTAAGTGATATAAAATCACAGGAGCCTTAATAAGATGCATCTAGAATAGGTTTGCAGTTATTCCTGCTATTAAGTAGTACCCAAGTGGTCCTTTCTTCTAGACTTGATAATGATCTCAATCCAGTTGGAAATCATTTGGTCGATTTTCTATTTGATGTGGTACATTTCTAATTAAGGGAAAAGCATCACTGAGAATTAAATAACCAGTATTTCCCTGCCTTTTACTGTCAGGGGATATATTAACAGCAATCATTTCAACTTTATGCTATCTCAAGTCTTAATATTTTTTTCTCTTCTCCTCCTCTCCCTTATCTAGAATAGTGAGATAAGGCAGCTGAGAAGTGAGATAAGAAGACTTCTGTGATAAAGAAGCTTCCATGGTCTAAGAAGCTAAGAAGTTCACAAAACACAGCTCTGAGTATCTTTTCTGGGAAGCTTTCTGGATGATTTATGGTAATAGATTGAAGATGGACTAAAAATATTCTGGTTGCCCTACAACTGGGGACTGAGAGGCCAGGCACCAAATTCTTGATTTGTGTTTAAAAGATGACGTTCAGGGCTTAGTTGCAGGCAAAGTTAGCCTCAGCACATGAATAATTCTCCCAAGCAATGATGTAACGGGGAAACTGCCAAACTATTCTATAATTTGCACTTGGGTTTTTAGATTGAGCTACTATAATTTGACAACCTTGAATTATAATCGGCTGATCGTGAGTTAGAGTCTTGCAGTGAGTGTATTACTGTTGTCTTCTTACTATGCACTTCTTTAGGAAGCACCAAAAGACTTCTTTGTGTTGCAGAAGATTTCTCCACAGGGCTAAGTGGCTTGTAGCATTTAAGGAGAAAGATGACTTGTCTGCAAGTGGCAATGTCAGGAGACACACTGCAGCTCCCCTGTCTCAGAGGATCTGGAATCAAACCAGCATTCTCAATGACTGCCCAGTGTGCAGCGTCACTGCTGCCTTCTCAGTATCCACCTTCTTCGGGCAGTGTTCACGCCTGTCTCATCTGTTCAAGAGGGTATTTTGGCATGAAGGAAGTTGCACTTTATCTCTCTAATGCATCTTGCTGTCTTTGGCACATTTGTTGTTTGTTGGTGGTGGTGCCAGGGCTCAGCTGTTACATGACAGGCTTTGATAGGGTGAATCAATTGTTGTTTCTTTTTGAAATACTCCTCAGATTTTGTGCCCCTCTTTAAAATTGAAGGCTGTATTATAATAGTTACTAGCAGGTATAAGAAAATGACAATGAGGAAGTTCATTTCATTTTCACATTTGATCAAGTTAAATGGAATGTAAGAAGAAAAATAATTTTTTAATATTTCACAGTGTTCAGTTAGATGGGAACAGGTTCTAGATTCCTTAAACATCTCATTTTCTGGAAATATAGCATTATGAATATATGGGGGCTGGTGTTGTGGCACAGTGGGTTAAGTCCACTGCTTCTGTTTTCTGCATCCTATATCAGAGTGCCTGTGTTCAAGTCCTGGTTACTCTGCTTCTGATTCTGTTAATGTGCCTGGGAGGCAACAGATGATAGCTCAAGTACTTGAGTACTTGCCACCCACATAGGATATCTGGATGGAGTTCCTGGATTCTGGGTTTGTCCTAAAACCAGGAATGTATTGCAGATGTTTGAGGAGTGAACCAGCAGATGGTGTGTATATATATATATATATATATATTTTTTTTTTTTTTCCAGCCAACAACTTCATGAGATAGCAGGAGGCACGTGCCAAGCTGGATAACTTGACCTTGATGGAGATCAACACCTGTGGTGCTTTCCTCATACAATCACACATGCAGGCTCTGCAGAAACCCCCAACCTTCTAGAGAGTACAATCTGGGGACTTCTGGAGAAAATGTATCACTCTTTCTCCTTCTTTCTTTCTCTCTCTTTCTCTGTCAACCTGCCTTTAAAATAAATAAATAAATCTTTAAAAAAGAGGAATATATGGACCTGGCCTTAGCTTTTAAAATGCCTTGGGAAAATATATATATATATATATATATATATATAGAGAGAGAGAGAGAGAGAGAGAGAGAGAGAGTTCATTATTTCTAGCTTTCCTTTGACCCAGGAAGGCAGGAACCCTGAAAGAAGTACTTTGCAGGAATCCAGAGGATTGCTTTTCACGTGACTGTTATTTGAAATTTCCTGTGAACTGTAGATCTGAGACCTTGGGGTCAGGATTGAGGATTTGTGATCTAAAGATTCTTGACCCTGCTTCCTACACAACCACAGATTAGCATTGGTAGAATTCACCATATGTGAGCTATATAGCTGTGCTGCATCCAGATAACATTAAGTAACAAATTCAGAAGGTTGAATGTTCTTTGTTTTGATTTTGAACAATCAGGCTACAGCTTTTATGCTTGATACTGTTTTCAAATTCAAAACCAATTTTAACCTTAAAAACTATAAGAAAACTCCAACTTTGTATTTTAGAATGGTATTTAAAATATGGATGGCTTCTCTGGGACAGCCAAGGGGCGGAAGGAGACTGGTGACCATTATTCCTAAGTACAGTCTGGACAAGATCTACCTAATCTAGGGGAACCTGGGGTCTTTCCACACTGGCCTGCCAGTGGACATGCACCTGTGGCTAGCGCTGAATCTGAAGCAGAGATAGAAGGCCACCTGCTGGACACTTCCTGGAGGGACTTGGAAAAGTTTAGAAGAAGAGGGATCATAAATGCAAGGAAGAAACTTTTAGCCCAATGCCCAATCCTTACTACATGGAACTCACCACTCTCCTGTTAAATGCTTAAGACAACATGTGGAAAGCAGATAAGATCCGGATCCTGATCAAGGCTATGTGGGACACTCGAATAGGCAGGTTCCAGGGGTCAGACAACAGCTTTGTGAGATAGAGGAGGCACATGCCAAGCTGGATAACTTGACCTTAATGGAGATCAACACCTGTGGTGCTTTCCTCACACAATCACATATGCAGGCTCCGTAGAAATCCCCAACCTTCTAGAGTGCTCAATGTGAGGACTTCTAGAGAAAATGCCTGTGATTTCAAAGGCCTCACATTTGGTGAAAGAGGCTTACTGGGCCATGAGTAAGTGCTTGACACATGACAGAAGTATTTGTCATTCTAGAGTTCTAACATATGAAAAAAATGTAGTGATGCAATGATAGTATCATAATACTGATGGAGAAGCAACAAATTTCTGATTGGTCCTCAAAACAACTTCCTGGAACATTCTTTCCATGCTATTTCTGGAAGCTGGCTTTTTTTATGGAGGGAAAAAGGATATGAGGCAAATAAGTTATTTTCTCTAGCAGAGTGTTAGGTGTCCTAATGAAACTGTCACACATAGGTAGGTGTGTTCAGACCATTAAACTTAGATATGGTAGAAATGGAAATGTGGCTGAGGGCTTTTGTTCTTTCTGATCCTGATTTCTTGGGCTGAATCTAGAATCTCCAAGAAGAGCTTGCTCACACAGAGAAGGATGGCAGATAGAGTTGAGTGATGCTGATTGGTGTTTGTGATTTAAACCCTGATGCAAGATAAAAACGGAATTAACCTCTCCCCCAAAAAGATAAAATAAAAATGAAATAAAACGAGCCTACTATATGGTTTAAAAAATGTGTGGGGAGATTTTCATGGAAACTATGGGAAACTGTTTCATGGTAACAATGATTTCCATACTTTGATAATGAGAATCACTTCAAGACTGCTGTCAAGAGTCTAAAATTCAAAAGAGTGTGACAAATACTGAAAAGTAGAGAGTTACTATTTTGAGTTATTTGGATCTTTAAAAAGTAGTGTGAGGCACTTGAATTTAGGTTGTTGATTATTTCAGAACCTCTTGTTGGGTCAAAAAGAGGGATCTCGGCTGGGTTAACTGAAATATCTCCTGCCTACTCTCAAACAGACTTTAAGCAGCAGTGACTACTGGAGCTACTGGTTGGATTTCCACAGATTTCTTTGGTAAAGACTCAACAAACCCAGATGTATTTTGACAGTTTATGCATGAGCTTAATGTTTGCATTAGTTTCTCTTGCCCTGAGTATCTCATGGGGTGGTGTTGACCTGGGGCCCTGTAGTGTGGTGCACACAGGGCATGTTTCAGAGTTAAGAAAGCCTGAGTCTAGAAATTCCCATGTTTATAAGTAGTTGCAGGAAAATCTGTCCAGTCTTTGCCCCCAGTGAAGATATTATCTTTACTACTTTGGACTGTAAGGAAGTCTCTGGGGAAGATAGAGAGATTTATTATCCAGGAATGAATAAATAAATCTGCTTTCTGACCAGGAGTATGCCACTCTCTAGCTTTTGTGCTGGCAGTTATGCAAATATCCACCAACAAAACTGTTGTTGAGCAATTATGTATATCTAATGCACTGGGTTTAATTAACATTGTGGAAGAAGTGATTGAAACCATCAGATCTAGATCTGAATTTGAATTCTGCTTTATACTAATAAAGTCATCTTGGCTGTGTTAATTAACTCATCTGATAAATGGGGGATAGTATTTTCTTCTTGTAGAACTGTTGGGAAAGTTAACTTAGTGTATTTAAAGCACTTGGTGTTAAGCCTAGTACAAATACAATGACACAAAGTTAGGACTGCATTGGGCTGAGAGTAACAGAAAAGTTGATCAGCAGGAGCTCCAAGAAAAAAGAAATTTCGCTTCTCAGAGAACAATAGAAATAGATGTCTCAGACCTGGTTTACAGTCCCCAGTGCTGCCAGGTATGAGCTTGTTCTGCCTTCCATAGCAGGTGGCTCTTACTGTGATCGGGGCAGATGGTCGCTTTTTCTCTAGGCCTAAATCTCCCTTGCAGGAAAGAAAGAGGTAGAAGGACCTTAAGCCTTCTAGTTCAATGCTTTTTTGATCGCTGTTGTTCTGGAGGAAATGCCCTTTCCTTCTCAAGGACTTAATCCACATATGACGGGGCAGCTTCTGGTAATATGGCTACTCTTAGCTTGGAGATCAGGTATTTATAGTTAGGTACAAAGTTGTCCCAAACAAAATGGAAATTTGGTTAAAAAGGAAGAAGGTGGAATAGATACTGGCCACTCTCTGTGTTCAAGCTGCTCATGCTCTTATATGGTGCTTTGGTGAGCAATAATACATTCTCTCCTGGCAGTCTCAGAATCTAGTTGGTGTACTTTTTTCATGAGACATTTATATTTAAATTTGAAAAGGTTAATTCTACTTGATCCAGTGGCCAAAGGACAGATACATGAGTATTCCCAGCTTCCAGATTTCAGACAATGTGCATCATATATTTAGTGAACTCTAAAATGGAACAGCGTTAACATATCA
Source organism: Oryctolagus cuniculus (assembly GCF_964237555.1). Lineage (NCBI taxonomy): Eukaryota > Metazoa > Chordata > Mammalia > Lagomorpha > Leporidae > Oryctolagus > Oryctolagus cuniculus. Next base: position 111,578,452 of record NC_091436.1, on the reverse strand, counting down.
TAGTTAATAGGCCTAGCTGAAAGCCTTATTACCCCTAACATGGCTATGCTAATTACTTTGTATTTTAATTTCCTCTTCTTCATTAACAGGTACTATGGGGTATCTTCAATGAATTGGCTCTCAGTATTTTGGCTTCAGCTTCTGTTTCCATCTTTATTTTATCAAGAATTGGTCAGTGGGGTATCAGGTCATTCTGTGCAGTCCAATTTCTTGAATATGAATTAACCTATAAGTTCAGGAGTGTTTATTTCAGCCATTTTATAATATAAATGTTAGCAAAATATATTTTTCAGTATTTAATCAGAGGAAACTGAAAATAAATTATCCTAATTTTGGTGACTCAGAATCATGTATTAACGATCAGTCTTTATGAAATTTTATAGACATAGATACTAATATAAAACTAGTAGCAACTTACTGTTTGCTTAGTTGCTTATTTCCCATAGAATGAGGCTTGCTACTGAGTTGTGAAACCCTTGTGGTCATTGTATAGGCTCCTTCATCATCCTTAAAGATGATCAGTGCCTTCACTGTTACTACCCTTGCCCTTGACTTTGCATCTCTGTTCAAATATTTTTTTTTAAGATTTATTTTATTTATTTGAAAGACAGAGTTACAGAGAGAGGTAGAGAGAGAGAGAGAGAGAGAGAGAGAGGTCTTCCATCTGCTGGTTCACTCCCCATATGGCTGCAATGGCCAGAGCTGTGCCGATCCGAAGCCAGGAGCCAGGAGATTCCTCTAGGTCTCCAAAATGGGTGCAGGTGCCCAAGGACTTGAGCCATCCTCTACTGCTTTTCCAGGCCATAGCAGAGAGCCGAATCAAAAGAGGAACAGCCGGGACTAGAACCGGCGCCCAAATAGGATGCCTGTGCTTCAGACCAGAGTTTTAACCTGCTGTGCCACAGCACCGACCCCTCAAATATTTTTGATGTCTGCAATATCTATATATAGACGGACCACAAACAGCAACCTATGAACAAGTACCCCATTTCCCTTCTAATCTGTGTTAGTTTCAATTATAAAGTAAAAGAAAAATATCTCATGTCCTTTCAAAGAATTTTGGGTATATTTTGAGTGGACTGACTCCAAAGCAGAAATCAGCAAACATTTCTATAAAGGGAAGAAGGTATGTATTTTAGCTTTTATGGGCCACAAATAATCTCTATTACCTATACTTTTTTTTTTCCATTCTTAGGTTGGGGAGCATACATTGGCCAGATTTGGCCAGCAGTCAAATTTTGCTGACTCTGAATCTAAAACACATGGTTCTTTATGGTTAGTATAGTAGTCTTCAAGTGTTTTTGAAAATGGACCCAATTTGAAAATATACTCATAGATCTCTATTTCTATTTTTAAAATTTATGTTTTTATCAAATAAATTAAATATATATTCTAAAATATACACAAAATGAAATTTTAAAAGCAAGAGATAAAATACAGATATAAGTGGAGGTTCTGAATGAGCTTGCTGTGTCCCAGGAGATCTTGCCCACTTTAGAAGAGTCTGCATCTCCTCTTGGAGCTCTCTATTACAGAAAAAAGATGACACTTCTTACTTGAGACTGGCTCATAATTTTCTAGAGATCAGTCTTTACCTTGAGTCTACTTAAACTCAAGGGAATTTGATTCATTGGAATCTGCCAAAAGAAAGGTTGAAAAATGTTACAAGAATAGACTTTTTAAAAATTCAGTTCTCTGAAAATATTAAAAGAATAGACTATCATAAAAAAGAAGCTCATCAAGACTATGAAATTCTCCTTCATGATTTATTAACCATTTTCCACTGGTGAATATACAGTCTTTTAATGTGATATCTCACTTGAAGTGCCAAGGCCTCCTTTCAGAAACCATCACACAACTCACCAAAGGCATTTACATATGAAACTGGATGTTTGGTGAGCAGTAATAGGAGCCCAGGACATTTCCAAATTGTTTTCTGAGACCATCATTGATCATGTCCAGCATCAGACACAAAGCTTCTTAATCTTGGCTTCATGGATTCCTTAAATGGCTGAAGATGAACTTTAGCATACCAATGAACACATTAAAATTTTTATGTGGACTATATGTATCCAACAAGTGCATATTTTTGGAAAGATGGCCATAACTGGCTATAGAGGAGACAGAAACTTCACCAGCTATTTTGTCAGAAAGAATTTAATACAAAGAATTATTAAGTAAGTATAAAATCATTAATAAGGTAACTAAAGGGCAAGAAGAACTTTTAAGTGATCCCAGAGGTAGGAAATTGCAGGATGCTGCTTCTACCCTTAGAGTTAGAGAATCAAAGGAGCGGAGCTGAAATGATTGGAATCGTGGCCTCCCAGACCTGAAACTCAGATGTTGAGGAACCGCTGCCCACGTGGTGCAAACAACACCAGGCCCCAGTGTGGTGGGGCTGGTTCTGCAGGCTTTGCAATTTCACACTGCTTTCAACTAAGGCTTTCAAAAACAACCACTATTGCTTGGGTGAAAAATCCTGGTTGGAGTGGTGCTCGCATGAACTACAAGTTGAAGCAAGACCCTTTTTTCTCCCTCCGGTCTTGCAGTCTCCCCGAGGTACCCCCATTGGTAGGTCCTAGTAGACAATGGCTGGCATAGAGGAAATGTGGTTAGCAGCACCACAAGGCTGATGGGTTTAGAGGTCAGAGATAATGGTTTAATCTTTGGCCCACTGGCCCATGGATCTTATTGGGACTACAAAGTTGAAAACTCCGTATTTCTTAGTATTTGGGGAAGAGGAACAGCTGTTTTACAGGTAAAGAATCAGAATACAGGTAACAGACAAATCAGCAACGAATAGAACATGAATATTCTGGAACTAACCTTGTGAAGTTGGGTGGTAAAGTCCATTTCTTTCACTTTAATGCCCTGCTTTTTCCCTGCGGGTGTGTCTGGGCTGTCATTTCTTTTCTCCGGATCTGTGGTGGTGATCTCCAGGATCTGCCAGGGTTGGTCAGTGCTGCTCCCTTGTCCTCCAGGCTTGATTAATGCAAGGGTTAAAGAAACCTGAAGGACTGAGTCCGTGAGCGCAGCACGTCCTGGGCCAGGGAAGTGGTCCAGGTTTAGGAAGAGGGCATCTTTCTGAAGGGGTGAAGTCTGGATGTGAGTTAAATGTTGCTGGCAGCCTTGTCCTTTCCATGAGGAGGGGGCAGTGTGAAGTAAGAGAAGAATCAAGCCTCTACATTGAGAAAAGCAGGGCTAAGAGTCCTCTGACATTCCTATCTGGCTTCCTGTGCCCTGAAACAGCTGCACTGCCGCCAGTGTGGACGCGGTTTGCTTATTTGAATCAAATGCACTTTCTTTTCCTCTTAAGTTGTTCAGATTGGTTTTCCATCCCCGGTACTCATAAGACAGCTGTCTAAAGCAGCTCTGTTTTGTTGCTTCTTAATATATCAGAGAATTAATCTAAAAGAGTGTGGGCGCTTACCTCACAAGGTTGAAGATCAATGAGAACAGCACTTAGCATGGTGCTACCATAGCCTACATCACATCACACACAACATAGTTTGTCACTAGGCTGTACAGTACTGTGTCCCTGCATGCTTGAAAAGCTCTATTACACCATTTTGGTTTGCCCTTTTGCTGACACCCCGATATCCTCAAGGATCATCCAGGCTCAGAGAGGCCGCTACTAACCCACAGTGGCAGTGCTTTACCACCAGACATCACCTGATTCAGTGCAAGTGTCTTTGGAAGCATCTATCCATTTAGACTTTAAGATTTTAAGATAATTTACTTTTCTCTTTATATTTTTTTAAAAAAATATTTATTTGAGGGGCTGGCACTGTGGCGCAGTGGGTTAAAGCCCTGGCCTGAAGCGCTGGCATCCCATATGGGTGCCGGTTCTAGTCCCGGCTGCTCTTCTTCTGATCCAGCTCACTGCTATAGCCTGGGAAGGTAGTAGATGATGGCCCAAGTCCTTGGGCCCCTGCATGCATGTGGGAGACCCGGAGGAAGCTCCTGGCTCCTGGCTTCGGATCAGCGCAGCTCTGGCCATTGCAGCCATCTGGGAAATGAACCAGCGGATGGAAGACCTCTCTCTCTCTCTCTCTCTACCTCTTTCTGTAACTCTGTCTTTCAAATCAATAATATAGGTCTTTAAAAAATATTTATTTGAAAGACAGAGTTATAGGGAGAAAGAGAGAGAGAGAGAAAGAGAGAGAGAGAGAGAGAGAGAGAGAATGCTCTCTTTTGCTTGTTCACTCCTCAAACGCCAAGTTCAGGAAATCAGTCAATTCAGGCCTCAAAAATGGATGATGGAGATCCAAATGGTTGGGCTTGGATCTGAACACCCTGTTGCTTCCCAGGGTTCACAATAGCAGGACACTGGAGTCAAACCTAGGCTCTCTGATATAAGCTGTAGGCCTCATAGGATGCAGCGCCAGACGCCTGTCCCTCTGGTCATTTTTAATCAGTGATGTTGAGGTTATATATTTGATGTATCATCTCTCCAGCTTTTCCCTTTGTTATGTTTCCCCATCTTATTATATCTCATTTGTGTCCTGGAGTCTCATGTAAAATTCTGATTATTTATTTATTTATTTATAGTGTTTCAGGAGGTCTATGTAATAATTTTCAATGATAGTTGTAACTGTCATGCATACCAGTGTGTTCTTTTTAAGGCATGAGGCAGAAAACTAACTAGCCAGAGGGCTGGTTGGTGTTCCAGGAATCAGTGTAAGGGGCATAAGATGGGAGCCGGCACTGTGGCATAGTGGGTAAAGTTGCCGCCTGCAATGCCCGCATCCCTTATGAGCACTGGTTCGAGTCCTGGCTGCTCCACTTCTGATCTAACTCTCTGTTATGGCTTGGGAAAGCAGTGGAAGATGGCCCAAGTCCTTGGGCCCATGCACCCGTGTGGGAGACCTGGAAGAAGAACCTGGCTCCTGGCTTCAGATCGGCGCAACTCCTGCCATTGCGACCATCTGGGGAGTGAACCAGCAGATGGAAGACCTCTCTTTCTCTCTCTGTCTCTCCTCTCTCTGTATAACCTGACTTTTAAGTAAATAAATAAATCTTTAAAAAATAAAATATGCATAAGATAATACCCTGCCCCCAGTTGCTTGATTTAGCCATCAGTGCTGCAGGCTTGAGAGGATAAAAGTACTAGTTATTAAGAAATTATTTTAGAATTATTATCAACCAGGCAGCTAACAATTATGCGATTCTTGTGCTTTAAAATGAATAATTTAAAACAAAATTAGAATAAAATTTTATGTAACTGAACAATAATCCTCATAAACACAAAGAAATGGGAAGTAGTCAATTCCAAAAAAAACAAAAGAGAGTAAAGAAAAAGCCTACAAAGCAAGTGGCAGCAAGTAATGATTTGAAAATTTTTCTTTTACAATAATCAACAAATTGTTTTTCAGAGAGCAAATAGCTTCATATAAATTCTATCCATGTTGATCAAGTCCAGCATTATCAATTTGCTACTGAGGCTACCAAGTTAAATGAGTTGATTCAAATTGACCTTTTTAGATGACTGAAATAAGTGCTGATTGCTCAACTGTTCAGATCACAGGGCTCTGTTTGGGAAAAATTTCTAATTGCATTAGGACCGTGAGACAGTGTGCTATAATAATGCACCCACATTTGTGTGTTGTGTCTCAACCTTCTCATGTCTCCTAGGATCCTGCATCCAACTATCTGTTGATTAGTCCAAATGAGTGATCACCCTTAACACATTCAAAACAGAATGGTCAACTTTTTCCTGCAAAACCTAACCTCTTTTTTCTTTTGGACCAGATGATGCCCTCCATCTGTTTCTCAGACCCAAATTCCAAGTTATTCTTCCTTTCTCTCCTTGAGTCACCCTACTCATCCATTCCATCAGCTGTACCCTCAACATTACATCTTAGTACTTGTAGTGCTCTTTCCTGGTCCCAGCTCCACACCTGTCCCCAGGATCTGCATTGGCCTCTAACAGGTCTCTCTCAGCCTCTTCAGCTCTTCTCTAAAGGGCAGCCACAGGGATAGATTAAAAACATAAATCCCCTCACATCTTTCACATACTGAAAGTACTCAATAAATATCCAGTACCCTCAAAATAACACCCAAGTGACTTTTCTTTTTCTTTTTTATACTTCCCATAATAGCCCCGTATGATTTTTACAACTGGAAAAGCAATTTGTTGTTATATTTTTGCTTTTATGAAGGAACTAATGTTTTAAATACAAAATGAAGAAAGCATTGCTTGGTATGGCTTATCTTTCATCACTTGGTTTGATGCACTGACGCTGATTTCAGAGGCTTCCTTTTGTTTGTTTATTTCTAGTATCGATGAGATAGAAGATAATACATGGTAACACTGGGGAATAGCATAATAAAGCATAACGTAAGACGTGTTTACATTTATTTCATAATAGATTAGCCAAGTGGCTTTAAAGGTGACTTAAGCTTCTGTCCTTCTTCTAAAAACGAATGGAACAAATGTATCTGGCTACCACCACATGGAATCTTTGTGAAGATCAGGTAGATACTTGAAAGTGTTTGGTGAAGTCGAAAACACTTGATGAATGCTAGTTAAAAACAACAGAATTACATAATAATGATAAGTTGTAAAATTTGCAGTTTGAATGATGGATAACCTCCAAACACTCACTGAAGTAAATTAAGGGTTCAGTTGAGTACTACATTTTGTCATATGCTCTGATAACCCAGTATCCATATGCATAGAGGATGATAGCTAGATTAGTAGGTGTCAGATCCTAACTGAATAAAAATTAAAATGACAGATGTAGATTTGGAACAGCCCTCCACATCAGAGGAGACAGCTGTACATAGCTCAGAGAAAAACACAAATTTGTTAAGTGAATGGCTTTCTTAGAAATAGTGAGGGACCAGCTAGGAGCACAGCCTGGTCTGTGAGTGAAACTAGCGCCCTGTTCTGAGTGGGAAGAAAGGTTGTAGCTGACAGTCTTCAGAGGAAACCATAGACTGATCTTGAGAAAATGGACCCTCTTCTTCAGGAGGACCCAAGAAAAGCTGTATTGACAATCCTGGAGGAATCCACAGATAGCAGAGATGAGGCCCAAGAGAAAAAAAACAAAAACAAAAACAAAAACAAAAACAAAAACAAAAAACAAAACAAAAAAACAAAACAAAACAAAACAAAACAAAAAAACCACTTTGTCCACTGGGAAAATTTAGAGTTGGAGCCTTAGAAGAAGAAACAACAAAAATATTGAAATGCTTATCCAGTTTAAAGCTGCCCAACATTAACTGAATATCATAGATAATTAGATTTTTTATATATTATATTCCATCCTAGCATGCCTTGTTAGGTAAGTATCATTATCGCTTACAGATGAGAATGCTCTTGATTCACAGAAGTTAGAGAATTTCATCTGACACTGAAATCCAGTTCTGTTGGCCTCTTGCCAATGAACTTCTGTGGGATTAGAGGCCTTGAATCTGTTCATATCAAAGATTTTCGGAGAGATAGCTGCGAATTTTTTTAAGGAATGTTGGCAGAGTTTTTGATCCACAGTCTGAGGCTATCAGAAGCAAAGAATGTGATGTGTGAAGAAGCTGCTTTCTTTAACAAAGGAGGGAAATTAGATTTGTGGCTAGTTTCTCTGAAAGAATACTATGATTTTTTTCCCAGATATTTCCTTGGCAAAGAAACATTTTTCTGCTCCTAATATAGCCCTTTACAAGGTCCAACAGAACCTTACCAAATCGCTGTGTGTTAATGCAAGAAACCAAGGTTTTTGCTGCACTGAAAGCTCTCGATGCTTTCATTCAGGTGTAGGCAAATGACAGAGCTGCCTATAATTCATGACCTGCTTCATGGAGTCAGGGACATTATTTGACAAGGACACTGCTTCATTAACATTTTTTCTGCTCCAAGTCACAAAACAGAACACGTGATTTCAATGAGATCTTTTCAGTCATGTGTGGCTTCTTTTCAAACGCTTCAGTACAAGACTTTAGTGTTGGGGGAAATCCAAGATTTGGTAAAAATCCCAGCCTTTTTAAATACAGTATTCTTTTCAGAAAGCATTCACATTTTTAATGTGTTACAGACAGACACAAGGTACTCTTCTGCATTTTGTTGGCTGCATATTTTTTATTGGTTAAAAAAAAATCTTTGCCACTGAAGGAACTGGCAGGTTTTTTCTTCCAGTTTATGTTCAATTATGGAAGTAAAATCCAAGACTATATAAATTTAATCGTATTTTGTTTTCTTTTGTATTACATAGCTAAGCTTTGTAAATCAAATGTATAAAGTTCATGTGTTCATAAATAAAATTCAGGTTTGGGTTGTCTTTATCTTTAAAGGAAAATCATTTTCTATATCTTACCATGGAGAGAATGATGGGTTTTGCGCTAACTAACCATATATAGCCCAAGTAGTATACTACTATTCTATCTGGAGTCAATAACATTTTAATAACTTAATGTAGTATAAATGGAACATTTACCACAAAATCATGCTTCCTAAAAATTCAGCATCTGTTTTTTATGCCTCTAAAATGGATCTGTGTACCTCATGCCACAGTTTAAGAAATGTTTTAGCAGAAAACAAAGCATTAGTTAGACATGCTATAAGAACAGATAATATCTATAATCTGTAAAGTACATCCTTTCTGTTGTAAGAACACTTAATTGTATTTCCTATTGTGTAAGTTAATTGCCTTCTCTAATTGAAATCAAGGATACCAGATATCCTACTGTATGACATAACCAAAATGCCCACAAATTTGTGACTTTAAATAATATTTATTGTTTATGTGGTTCTAAGGTGAGTCTTTTGTCTCATGTGTTGTAACCTGGGATCTCTCATACAGCTATACTCAGCTACACTCAGTGAGCATGGCTAGAATGGCTTGGTTCTTCACAAGGCCTCTTTTTCTAGCAGGATAGTTGACATCTCCTTACAGATGGCAGCTGGACCTTTCAGAAGAAGTGAATAATTATATAAACCTCTGCTTGTATCATGCTTGTTAGTATTCCATTGACCAAGACAAATCTCATGGTCAAACCCTCACAGGAGGGAACTTTACAAGGTTGTGCACATTAAGGGGTGTGGTTCAATGGGAACTACCAAAGTGGCTTCCATTGGCTGCTATTTCTCTCAATATCTGACATTTTTCCCTTTTATTTTTATAATGAAAGTCCTTATTTTTATTTTTCCCAAAGAAACAGTTTATTTAATGAATACACATTTCATAAGTACAACTTTAGGAATATAGTTATTCTTCCCACCATACCCACTCTCCCATCCACCCTCCCACCCCTCCTCCTCTTCCCTCTCCCCTTCTCAATCCCATTCTCCTTTAAGATCCATTTTCTATTAACTTTGAACACAGAAGACCACTCTGTACTAAGTAAAGAATTCAACAATCTGCACACACACACACACACACACACACACAGCTGTTTGAGAACAAATTTTACAGTTAACTCTCATAATACAACTCATTAAGGACAGATGTCCTGCATGGGGAGTTAGTGCACAGTGACTCCTGTTGTCAACTTAACAATTAACACTATTAATGTATAACATCAGTGATCACCCAAGGCTCTTGACATGAGCTGCCTAGGCTATGGAATCCTTTTGAATCCACAAACTCCATCAGTATTTAGACAAGGCCATGAGCAAAGTGGAAGTCCTTTCCTCCCTTCAGAGAAAAGCACATCCTTCCTTGGTGGCCACTTCTTTGCACCGGGGTCTCACAGAAATCCTTCTTGTAGAACATTTTTTTGCCAAAGTGTCTTGGCTTTCTGTGCCTGGAATGCTCTCATGGGCTTTTCAGGCAGACCAGAAAGCCTTAAGGGCTGATATTTTTAACAGGCTACATAGAAATCTAGAATAATGATTACTTTTTCTACTCTAACATTCATCGAATTGTGTCCAGGAAGATACATCTTTGGACAATGGAATTTAAGTAGAAGCATTGTTTGTCACTCTAGGCAGTGTCTTTATGTGTATTATGTCGCTCCCCCTCTTCGTGGAGGAGCAACACTGAACCCTGCGCTGTTCTTCTGTCTGCTCGGCCCTCCCCGGGTTTGCTGCTGGTTCTTCCCGGGTTGGCTACTGTCCCTTCCACCTCCGTGGAAGGGCAGTTCCCCCTGGCCACATTCCCCACTTCCGCAGGGGAGAGGCACACCGCCGGCCGGCTCTCTCGGGGGCTGCACAGGTGTTCCCCTTAGATGTTCCTGGTGCATGCCGTCTCTCTCCTCCTTTATAGTCCTCCTCCGCCAATCCTAACTCGGCTGCCCACACGCCGAGTACGCTGCTCTCCTCCAATCAGGAGCAGGTCCTGCAGCTTGTCAAGTTGGTGAGAGGCAGCTGGGTAGAAGCTGTTGCCTCCTCTCCCAGCGCCATATTGTGGGAGAGCAGATGCATAGAATAAGTCTTAATTCCAGTAACTCAGTCCAGTCCGGGTTGCTCCCCACAGATCCCCCTTTCTTTTTATTTTTTGGTGTTGATACGTGCCTGTCTTCGGTGCCCCGCGGCACACACTCTGCTCTACTTGCTAGAGTTGCCCACAGGTGCTTACAAGTCCTATCAATCAGGCAAACCGAATTCGGGTCCTCTCTTTGCCATGTTGTGAGGAGGTTTTTAGGCGCTGATGCGTGCCTGAGTTCGGTGCCCTGCAGCGCATGCTCTGCCAGAACTGCCTGCAGGTGCTTACAAGCCCTATTAGGCAAACCGAATCCAAGCCTTCTCATTGCCGTCTTGTGGGGAGACTTATTAGTGTTGGTTCGTGCCTATCTTCGGTGACCTGCAGCTCATACTCTGGTCGAGCTGCCTACTGGTGCTTACCGCCTTACTAATCAGGCAGACCGAATCCAAGCCTTCTCATTGCAGTATTGTGGGGAGACTATTGATGTTAATAATGTGCCTGTCTTCGGTGACCTGCGGCGCATAAGCTGCTGGCCGCCCACAGGTGCTCACCACTTCCCTAATCAGGCAGACCGAATCCAAGCTCTCTCATTGCCATGTTGATGGGAGGCCTTTCTATTTCTCTATTTCTCTATCTCCGGGCATTCCTATTTCTCTCATTTTACTTCTAAACTTCTGTTTCTCTTATCCCTGCGGCTTCCCGGCGCCCGCCCCGAGGCTGCTTCTCGGCACCCGCCCCGCGGCGGCTTCACGGCTCTGCACGTCTTCCTGGCGCCTCGCCCCGCCGGCAGGTTCCCGGCTCTGCGCGCACGCTCCGCGGTCTCCATGCACTTCGCACCCGCACCACGGCCTCGCGCCAGCCCCGCGTTCCTTATCTATTCATGCCCCGTGCTCTCTCTGCACGCGGCGGCTTCCGCGAGTCACACAGCGTAGCTTACGTCTCAGCCACTAGTATTCAATCCAAGTTCCCCGGACTAACCTGGCGAATTCCAACCTGGCGGCCCACGTCTCTGCCTCTGGTTCCAGATCTTCGCCTCTTGCTCCCCGGGGTGACTTGAAGAATTCCAAGGTGGCTTACGTCTCCGCCTCGGCCTGCACTCGCGGCTTCATCCTCCCTAACATTTTTCTCTACCCGGTATGTTTCCCTAAGTTTTCTTCCAACAATATTCCTCCCTCATTTCTCCTGGCCTCTCCCCACAGTCCGTATCCAAGTCTAAGTTTCTTATAGGTTTCACTTTCACTTTCAACCTGCAGTCCGTATCTGAATCTAAGTTTCTTCTTGCTTTCACTTTAAATCCTAACTTCTTTCTCACAGTCCATATCCGAGTCTCTGCCTAGGCTTTCAATAGCTTCTTCCGGCACCTAGGCTCTTTGCTAGTCTCTCTCTCCGGTATTTTCCTGCTTCTTCCCTCCTAGGTTTCCTATCCGAGTCACGGCACCATTATGTCGCTCCCCCTCTTCGTGGAGGAACGACACAGGACCCTACGCTGTTCTTTCATCTGCTCGGCCCTCCCCGGGTTTGCTGCTGGTTCTTCCCGGGTTGGCTACTGTCCCTTCCACCTCCGTGGAAGGGCAGTTCCCCCTGGCCACATTCCCCACTTCCGCAGGGGAGAGGCACACCGCCGGCCGGCTCTCTCGGGGGCTGCACAGGTGTTCCCCTTAGATGTTCCTGGTGCATGCCGTCTCTCTCCTCCTTTATAGTCCTCCTCCGCCAATCCTAACTCGGCTGCCCACACGCCGAGTACGCTGCTCTCCTCCAATCAGGAGCAGGTCCTGCAGCTTGTCAAGTTGGTGAGAGGCAGCTGGGTAGAAGCTGTTGCCTCCTCTCCCAGCGCCATATTGTGGGAGAGCAGATGCATAGAATAAGTCTTAATTCCAGTAACTCAGTCCAGTCTGGGTTGCTCCCCACATATTATGTATCTGTTGCTGTCTAACAAATCACAAAATTTTGCAGTTGTGATAACAAACAGTTATTTTCTCTTACATTTTCCAAGAGCTAGGGTTTGGGAGCAACTAAGCTGGGTGATTTTAGTTCAGAGGGTCTTATGTGACTGTAGATATTGGAAGGGTTGTAGTAATCTGAAAGTTGACTGAGGCTGGGGGAATCAGTGTCCTGATGGCTCACTCATATGGTTAGTGGTAGGACATCTCTATAGGGCTACTCGAAAGGCAGCTAAACTCTTGCTGAGGCTTCTAGCTACCACCCGAGTGTGTGAGTTGAGAGAAAGACAGAGAGAGAGAGAGAGAGAGAGAGAGAGAGAGGAATCAAAAGTCTTTCATGACCTAGCTTTTGATGTCATACATTATAACTTCTTCATTCATTCTTCACAGAACACCCCTGAGCATTTGGAGGGACTGACTCAAGAATGTAAACACAAGGAAGCAGGGATTGTCGGGGAATATTTTGGGAGCTGCTTACCACTGCGTTCTTAAAGATAAAGCGCAAGTATTTGTTCTTATTCTGAGCTTTTAGCAGTTTTCAAATATTCTAAGCAGTTATGGAGACAAAGCTGAGCAAACCAAATTCTACACAAAAGACTCTCCACAGTGTAGCTAAGCTCCAATTTATTCATAGTCTTCATTCTCATTGAGGGGAAAAAGAAAAGTAATTTCTTTAAAGTAGAAACAGTTATGACAGTATTTACTGAGAATTCTGTTCTCTAACCTGTTAGGGGTGTTTTTGGAGTGTTTGAAAACAATTTAGAGAACATGGCCTGAAACAGAAACATTGCTGTCTTATTCATATTCATTGCAGAAATAATTACAGATTATTGTTGGCAAACTCATCTTTTTTTTAAAAAAAATAAACTATGAATGGGGCAGTGTAAACTGTGTGTGGTATGAAAATGAATTTACATATTGACCAGTTCCACTATTGCTTTCCTGCTCCACTCATGGGAGCACTATTGGTTAAATCTGTCTTTGGCACATCCAAGAAAATACTGTCACATAAGTATTAGAGAGAAAGTCACATCCTATTTAACTGTCACATGTAAATTTTGATGACTCGATTCTAGCAGTAGATGAAAGCATTGACTTTAAGTCAGAGATTTATGGGTTTCAGATTCTCGTTCTTCCTGGTCTTAGCCATGTGTCCTGAGGTACTGCAAGAGACAGTATTCTTACCTATAAAATAGGGGTAATATTTAATCCACAGGATGTTGTTATGTATAAGATATGCAATGCTCGGGGCCGGCGCTGTGGCGCAGCGGGTCAAAGCCCTGCCCTGAAGCGCCAGCATCCCATATGGGTGCCGGTTCTAGTCCTGGTTGCTCCTCTTCCAGTCCAGCTCTCGGCTGTGGCCTGAGAAAGCAGTAGAAGATGGCCCAAGTCCTTGGGCCCTTGCACCTGTGTGGGAGACCTGGAAGAAGCTCCTGGCTCCTGGCTTCGGATCAGCACAGCTCCAGCCATTGTGGCCTTCTGGGGGAGTGAACCAGCAGGTGGAAGACCTCTCTCTCTGTCTCTGCCTCTCTCTGTAACTCTGTCTTTAAAATAAAATAAAAATAAAATAAAATAAAATAAAAATATATACAATGCTCACAGTGGACACTTGATAAATGAAATGATTATTAGCTAAATTCTCTTCAAATTTTAAGACTATTGGCTTTTGAGAGTGTTTTTAGTATATTTTATAATAAGACATTCCCTTTAATACAATTTATAGTTTGTGTATGTGTGTGTGCATGTTTAAAAAGAAGAAATCAGGGGCCTGCGTTTTGGTATAGCAGGTTAAGCAGCCACCTGTGACACTGGCATCCCATAAGGATGCAGGTTTGAGACCTGGCTGTTCCAATTCTGATCCAGCTCCCTGCTAAAGCACCTGAGAAAGAAACAGAAGATAGTCTAAGATCTTGGGCTCCTGCACTCACATGGGAGACCTGGAAGAATCTCTGGGCTCCTGTCTTTAGCTGGTCTTGCACAGCCTCAGTTGCTATAGCCATTTGGGGAATGAACCAGAGGACTGAAGATCTCTCTTTCTCTCCCTCTGTTTCTCCCTCTCTGGAACTCTGCCTTTCAAATAAATAAAAATTAAATTTCTTTTAGCAACCCGAGTTGCGTTATAATAGGCAAATAGCTAGAAACCATTTCTCTATCCATTTATTTAACCAGTCAATTATTTGCCCAACATTTGTGAATTATGCATTATGTAGTGGGCATTAAAAACCCAAGGCATGAGATACTGTTACTGCCTTCCAGGGTTTAACAGTCTAATGAAGATTTATATAAAAGAGAGAGAAATAAATAATTAAAATAACATGTCAGTTGCTGTATTTGAAATGTATCCTATATAAACTGTTTTTGGCTCTCTGTGCTTGCACAGAAAGAAGAACTTGACCACCCAGGAAAGGATTTATGAAGGATTGGTGCTTCATTGGGGTTTTGAAAGATGAAAAATTATTTCTCAGATGGTGAAGGAAAGGCCTGGGGGTGTCACTGAGAGAGACAGGGATTTCTGGGTGGAGGCTATAGCATGCAAGGAGACAAAAAGGAAGGAAGACCTTGGTATATTCTGAGAAACCTCCATAGTTGAGAACATTAGGACTACAGAACGCTAAAGAACGACAGCCAAGGCAAGGCTAGAAGGGTAGGATGGGCCAGCTCTTGAAGGAGCTTTATACCATGATAAAGAGTGAGAACTTGACCTTACAGATACTGGTGCCCTACTTTGCACATGCTTTGGAACTTCTAACTCTGGTGGCAATGTGGAATATGGACTGGAGGGATTGAGAGGAGAGGCTGGGGAAGCTGGTGCAAGCATCCAGAGGGGCATGACAGGAAACGACTAGGATGTGGTGGTGAGTACAGAAGAAAGAAAACATGTCTGGCTGGATTGTGCATGGGCTAAGGGGTGGGGTGAGCAGAGTTGTGGTAAAGAAAATGGAAAAAGAGCTCTAGAAAGGTCACTAGTTGTTGGTTTGGGTGATAGAGTGGGTGGTGGTACCCACACCTGTGATGGAAACCTGGGAGGAGGAGTAGGTGTGTGGGGGACAGAAGGATGATGTGTGTCATTTTGGACATGATAAATGGAGATGTCCTCTGTCACTTGAATGAATGTCGTTCAAGGATGAAGGGCCTGGAGAGATTCTCGTCCAGTCCCTCTTTATCGAACAGCAGAACTGAATTCAGCTTTGTGAAAATGCCCTTCTCTAGGCAGAACTGCGCAATAGTAGGTGAGACCTGTCTTGATGCACTTCCTGACATAATTTTGTAGGGCACATTTTAGTGTTGCTACTTTGATCTGACCCAAGTCTATGTTTTCTGCTCTAAATACTACTATTTTTTCATATTTATCTTTTCTGTTGGTTATACCCCCAAATGTATATAGTATTATGAATAGTTCATGCTTTCACGAATTCATCATGATAGTCCAAGTTGTGTTCAAATCTGTCTTCTAATTTGACTTCTTTTTTGTTTTTTTTTTTTAAGATTTTATTCATTTATTTAAGAAGCAGAGTTATAGACAGAGAGAGGGAGAGACAGAGAGGAAGGTTTTCCATCCACTGGTTCACTCTCCAAATGGCCCCAATAGCCAGAGTTGAGCTGATCTAAAGCCAGGAGCCAGGAGTCTCTGTTTCTAGCACGTGGATCAGGGGCCCAAGCATTTGGGCCATCTTCCACTGCTTTCCCAGGCCACAAGAAGAGAGCTGGATCAGAAGAGGAGCAGCCAGTTTACGAACTGGCAGCTGTATGGGATGCCGGCACTGCCAGTGGAGGCTTAGCCTTCTATACCACAGAGCTCTCTCTCTCTCTCTCATGTATTTATTTATTTGAAAGGAAGAGTTAGAGAGAAAGAGAGGGAGATCTTCAATATTCTGGTTCACTCCCCAAATAGCTGCAATGGCAGAGCTGGGCAGATCTGAAGCCAAAATCCAGAAGCTTCTTTTGGGTCTCCTAAGTGGGTGCAGGGGCCCAAACACTTGGGCCATCCTCTGCTGCTTTCTCAGGCACATTAACAGGGCATTGGATTGAGAGTGGAGCAGCCAGGACTCAAACCAGTGCCTGTATGGCATGGCAGTGCTGCAGGCTTGTTACCCTCCTCAATGAAGTCCACTTGAATTCCTTATCTTTTGTATATAACTTTTTATATAGCTATGAAGTAGAGGAAATGATAGACTTTATATCATTTTAGGATAATATTTGTATATATTGCATTTTATGTTAAACATTTATGTAAATGAGATTAGCTCTGATAATTAGAATATCTCAACTAAATCTATGGACTACCTAGAATCTCTCATGTAAATGGTTTACCTATAAATATCAAATAAAATTGTACTACACTTATTTATCAGATCTACTTTCTTCAAAAACAATCTATCACGGCCGGCGCCGTGGCTCAATAGGCTAATCCTCCGCCTGCGGTGCCAGCACCCCAGGTTCTAGTCCCGGTTGGGGTGCTGGTTCTGTCCCGGTTGCTCCTCTTCCAGTCCAGCTCTCTGCTGTGGCCCGGGAGTGCAGTGGAGGATGGCCCAAGTGCTTGGGCCCTGCACCCACATGGGAGACCAGGAGGAAGCACCTGACTCCTGGCTTCGGATCTGCACAGCACACCGGCCGTAGCAGCCATTTGGGGGGTGAACCAATGGCAAAGGAAGACCTTTCTCTCTGTCTCTCTCTCTCTCTCCCCTACTGTCCAATTCTGCCTGTCAAAAAAAAAATCTATCACCAACATTTTCCATGTTAGTAATTATACAGTTCCACTATTTTGCATATCCATATAGTATTATCCAATTTTACAAATTTATTATATTTAATGAATTTTGAACACTATTTATGAATATTTCCCTGTCAATTTTTAAATTGACTTCTCCATCTTTCCCTTCAGATTATATGGCCTTTGCAGGTAAGGGCTAAGTTTTGCTGGGAAGTGATTCTCCATAGATTGCTGATTTGCTGCACACACTGAGAGCAGAGTCACTGGCAACCTTTGTTCTGGACAACATTTTTAGGATGTGTGTAGAGCAAATGGTCCTGAAAAGTGTTGAGCTGCCCCCTGGAGCCGAGGGCAGGCATGATTGCTGCCCCATGTAGAAAGGATAATGTTCCCTCTAGAGCAGCAGTTGTGCAACTTTGCTTACAGCCTGTTATAAAGGATCTGGGTTTCTTAGGCTCAGAGTAGCAGGGCTGGCACAAATCTCACAGGACTGACATAAACCTAAAGCTCACACTCCTTGCTGTGCTGTACCAAAGCCCATTGTTTCTGACTCAGCAGCTCTGTGTCTTCTATCAGCACCATGGGCCTGTGACAGGCTCAAGTGTCAGCCGTGAACAGGGATAGATCAGACCCTTTACAGTTTATTTCAGTGCTTGCTGTTTAAAAAAGCTAACATTTACTACAGGCCAAATATGTCACATTGTTTTTCTTTTTTGTCTTCTAGTGGTCACACAATCAGGAGTAGAATGTTATTTCTCCATTTTACAGATGAGCACACTTTATGGAAATGTGAATAAGTTGCCAGGACCGCATCATTAGGAGGTGATAGAATTGGCAGACAAACCCAGGTCTTGAGGTGCCAAACCATTACTTTGCAAATCAGTATGAAATAGTTTAATATATTAATCATACCAGGACCATTAGTACCATCACTGGGCCAATTTCTTAACGCAAATGAATAAATAAAGGGGAAGAGGGATATTGTGGTGGTATGGAGGCCTTCCTAACACTATACAGATAAGATGACATGTCAAACAATCTGTATGGATGGGTGCACTCAGCCTGGCTGAGGGGAAAAGAACAGACATAGTAGATATAGTCTCTGCTCTCAAGGATCCTTCAAGTCTGGTTTGGAAGGTGAAATTTACCCATTGGAAGCAATTAGAAGAATGTGTAAGACAGTATTTAATTAAGCGCCACATTGAATGGTTCAAGCAATAAGTAAATCAGCAGGGGACCAGGAGCACAATCAATGAGGGCTGTATTTGTTGGGAGAGATTTGTGGAGGATGCAGGGCTTTGGCAGAGCCTGAAGGGAGGGAAAGTCAGTTCCAGGTAGAGGGAAAAAAAAAAGCCTAAGAAAAAGTTCCTGGGAGAAATAACATACTAGTTTTGTGTTCCAGGAAAAAAAATACATACTTTCCTTTCCTGCTCTTTCCATATATGAAAAGAATACTTTTTTACAGTTTTGTGTCTTTTTAAAAGTCACAACGTACAACCACACACACACACACACACACACATATACACACACACACAAATCGAAAGCCTACACACACAAAGAAACAAAAGCCACCATGGTATTTTTCTCATTTGCACTTAAGTCAGAGTTTGCAAGCCTTTTTCCTGGTGTGGACGTTGCCACAGGCTCCTGACATTCTTAACTTGATTGGATCCCTGCAGTGCAGTCTACTTCAGACTGCCTTTTTTAGACCACTTGAAAGTTTTTCGATTTATTCAGCAGAATACATCAGCCTGTCAGCCTTGGAGAGCTGGTGCCTGCACAAGATATATCTTTCCTCTGCAGGTGGCACTGGCTGCCAATTTTTCTTTGGGGTGAGCTCTTGTTTGGAAGTGGCCCTCCGTGGTTTGCGTACCAGTCATATAGGAGTTGATCTCCTTTTCTGTCTCCTGCTCTATCTGGATAATGGCTGTACCTGCTGTGTGTGAGTGGAGAAGGGAGCCTATTGTGTTATTTCTTTGCTTTGTGATTAGCAAATAACTTTTTGCTTAAACTGGGTCACCCCATCTCCTTTTTCTTGCCTGAGCAATTTATCTGCCTCTATCATTTCCTAGATGTTGATATCAATGTCACTTTGCTTCAGATTGTCTCCCTGGAGTCCTAGAAGTCCCTGCTATCTCTCTTCTTTTTGATCATTCGCTTTCCACTCTGCAGAGTGGCTTCACCCTCCTCTGGCTGTCCATCCTCATCACATAAGCAATCTGGTTCAGTTGAACTGCCATGGGCCTTTTCCACTGGGTTTCACGTAGAGGCAGAAAGATTTCCTCTGGGATTGTCACAGACCTCTAGAAGGTGCCTCCGTTTACTTCTGATGGCACAAGACAGTGAGCCGGAAGGCAAAACATATCCACTGCTGTCAGTTTTACTAAGTGGACTTTATGAGGTGACACCGACATCAAAAATAATATAGAAAGACAGAAAGGACTTTTCTTTTGTTTCTGGGGTTTTCTTCCCCTGCACCTTCTCTGCTCTTTCTGAATGTGAATTTACTTTTTACCTTATGCACAGCAGGTTACTTGGAGAGTAGTTAATTACAAATGGTTTTTCAACAAATTGTATAATTCCAGGCTGCATCTTGAGATACAGTGAGTTCTAGCAATGGAAAAGTCCATCAGGGGCCATTGTGCTTCACTTTTTGCTTTCTAAGAGGGAGGATCGTCCACGTCCCAAGCAGATGGGTTTTGAGGCTATTTATAGGTATCTTGTAAAATAAGCAGCAGGAGGAGGATCTGGCTTATGGTGAATGGGTCTGTTTGTCACAAGTAACAGTGAATAGTAATGAGGATTGTACACTATTAATAAAACAACTAAGAAAAGGACTGAATTATGGTAGCTAATGGTCTGAAGAACATTTTGCTATAAACGTGATTTTATGATACATTTCAGAAGAGCAGTTTGGGTCATAAATATTCACTCTCTCATGACATGTTGCACATAAAGTCTGATCCCAGGAACATCTTTAAAATTCCTTCTAAAATTATAGAAGACAAGAAAGGATGGCTTTCATATGCTAGGGAAGTTCTTTTCGGCCTTTTCTATACTTAAAGTAGGAACCCTCCATCAAATTATTTCTATTAAAGATTTACCCTTAGGGAAACTCAGAGTAAAGTGAAAATTTTAACTCGCTGAGACTATTTAAGCTTCTATGGAAGAATGAGATATTTGATGGGAAGGTAAGTGGCTCAAGGGTGCTTTGTTGTTGGATTTCATTATAATTGCAACGGATTTTTGCTATTTCTGGAGTTAGAGAGTCTGGCCTTTTAGTCACAGCATCTTTAACATGGAGGAAGGTCTCACTTCCCTTCTGCTCACAGGTAATGGCAACCATCAGATGAATCTTCCTTGGAGGTGCTAGTATTAGTAAAACTCCTTCGCCCCACCCAAGGCCATGTGGGTAGAGCCATAATTGCAAGCATGGCTGATAACACTGTGCAAAGGGATCTTTCCCTCACTGCTTCCTTAGTTCCACTGGGCATGTGTTGATCCAGGATTAAATAGCCCTACTTTCCTAAAACAGAGACAGGAGAACCTCACTGTATGGCAGGTTAAGAGCAATTTCTTATTCAGTATGAACTGGGCAGTAAGAAAAGGACTGAAGAAGGGAAGATAAAAGGATAGAACCTTTTTTTTTTTTTTTTGACAGGCAGAGTGGACAGTGAGAGAGAGAGACAGAGAGAAAGGTCTTCCTTTTGCCATTGGTTCACCCTCCAATGGCTGCCGCGGCCGGCAAGCTGCGGCCGCAGCACTGCGCCTATCCAAAGGCAGGAGCCAGGTGCTTCTCCTGGTCTCCCATGGGGTGCAGGACCCAAGCACTTGGGCCATTCTCCACTGCACTCCCTGGCCACAGCAGAGAGCTGGCCTGGAAGAGGGGCAACCAGGACAGAATCCAGCGCCCTGACTGGGACTAGAACCCGGTGTGCCAGCGCCGCAAGGCGGAGGATTAGCCTACTGAGCCACGGCGCTGGCCAAAAGGATAGAACTTTCAAGCCCTCTCTAGGTCAAATGTTTAGCCTAGGTTTTTATTATTATTTTTTATTTTGTATATATTCCCAAAACACAAAGCATGTTTATATTCAGGATAATATGAAAACAAGAAAACACACTCCAACAGAACAAATACTTTATTTGTGTTACATAATATTTTCTTCTTTTTTAGATCAATGATCTATTAACCATTTTACTAATGCATCCTTGGTAAAATAATTTTAGCCTGCATTCCCCAAGTATTTATATATATATACTTATTTATATATAAAATGTATTTATTATTATACTATTATGTACATTAAAGCATCCAATAATTATGAAAGAAATTAAAAATGAATAATTTTATTTTAAGTATGTTGTTAATGATATCATCATTCATTAATAGTTTATGGCGCCGGCACCGCGGCTCACTAAGCTAATCCTCCGCCTAGCAGTGCCGGCACACCGGGTTCTAGTCCCGGTCGGGGCGCCGGATTCTGTCCCGGTTGCCCCTCTTCCAGGCCAGCTCTCTGCTGTGGCCAGGGAGTGCAGTGGAGGATGGCCCAGGTGCTTGGGCCCTGCACCCCATGGGAGACCAGGAGAAGCACCTGGCTCCTGCCATCGGATCAGCGCGGTGCGCTGGCTGCAGTGCGCCGGCCGCGGTGGCCATTGGAGGGTGAACCAATGGCAAAAGGAAGACCTTTTTCTCTGTCTCTCTCTCTCACTGTCCACTCTGCCTGTCAAAAAAAAAAAAATACTTTATGGCATTACAAAGTTAAGATAAAAATAATTATTAATCACAGTAAGTATTAATTCATATTTAAATAGTGTTAAGAAAGAAGTTATTTCTGTTAGCCAAACTATTGTTGTTTATACCTCTTAAGGAAAATGTCATGCAAAAAGCAGATGTGTCAGCTTTGCATTTTATTAATCATTCATATTTACAGTAGAGTATTAATGTTATATTCTCTCTGGATATTTTCAGGACTACTTCTAAACTCCTTGTCTACTTTAAGAGAGTTCTTTAGTTAAAAATAGAAAATAACCCATAAATCTACATAGGTGGTCATACTTCAAATCCTATATATCTACTACACTACAAGGAAACAGGTAAGGTACAAAGTGTGTCATCTCACATGTAATGGTGACTCTGTGACACATTGATAAAAGGGGGTGAGAGTATTCATCTGAATCTGAATTGCTAGACAATTGGTAAAGCTTAACTTTCAATTCTTTGAAGATAACATTATTAGAAATTCTATTTTTTCCCAGCTTATACAAATTACTTTTATGTATTCAATGAGAGGGAGACATTATTTTGAAGGCCAATATTTTTTAAAGATTTATTATTTATTTTGAAAGTCAGAGCTACAGAGAGAGATGGAGAGACAGAGAGATATCTTCCATCCACTGGTTCACTCCCCTGAGGGCTGCAATGGCCAGCACTGGGACATGCTGAAGCCGAGAGTCAGGATCTGCATCTGGGGAG
Source organism: Oryctolagus cuniculus (assembly GCF_964237555.1). NCBI lineage: Eukaryota > Metazoa > Chordata > Mammalia > Lagomorpha > Leporidae > Oryctolagus > Oryctolagus cuniculus. The sequence continues at coordinate 111,555,964 of NC_091436.1, read as the reverse complement.
ACCACTATTTTTGATAACATGAGATGATAAACAGAACAATCTGTCCATTTAAGGTGAATTTCATTTTATTATTTAGTAGTATATAATAAGTGTCATGCCCAAGAAATCTCCATAGTCCTCAATTAAATAAAGTGTCTATGACCTTCAAAACACTGTTCAGAATTACCACATCTAACTGTGCTATCCTGCATCAATTCCATTAAGGAAAACTTTTTAGGGAGGAGATGTTTATCATTTAAATTCTAATTCAATTATTTGAAATACAGGTATTAACTCACATATACATTTACTAAGGTATTGTGTTAAACCCATTAGGCAACATCTATGACAAATGCTATCTGTCTCTTGTTTATCTAATGTGTTCAGAGAAAATAAAATACCATTGGAATGAGTTGTGATCTGCAAGATGTTTCTAATGAAGATACAGCTAGAAGTGCTCTGAGCTGTTAGACAGCTGAAAGATTTAGTAATGTAATTGATTTTAGAAAACCAATGAAAGAAAAATGGACATACAAGAGATTAAGAATACTATTTTGGAGAGTAAGGGAATCTAAAACAGAACTTACTGTCAGTGCTCCTTGATTTTACATTGCTAGACAGATTTATTTTTTTTTACATAATTTTGAAAATTATTATTCTATATAGTTACAAGATTAGAAATAATTTCTTTGTAAGTACTTTCTTAAAATATTAGGGCACAATACAGCTTCCCCCATTCCAGGGCTAAATATAACAGAGTTGTTTTCTGTATTTTTTTTTCCTTTAAATTTTTTCTACTTTCTTTCTAACTTTTGAAGCACAAGCCATGGTAGAAGCAATTGCTGTATGTTATAGAGACACCAAAGGGCCCCCTGATGTTCTTTGTGGGAACAATTGATGGTAAAATCATCTTCGGATTATGATTTAGGAATTTTTAAGATGTAGCTGAACCATTCAAGTTTATTTGTGCAAAGGAGGTTAACATCAGGAGGTTTAACTTCTTAAGATAGAAGTCTGTTCAAATTTTTATCCTAAGTCTCTTTTTGAGTCATTGTGTAAAATCAGTGAGTGTGTTTGGGTATAAGTACAATGAAGGCTCTTTCTCATCCTCAAAAGCTTCTTGATAATAACATTTTCTTCTTTCCAACTTATGTTGTGAGGCTTAGACGTTAAAAATGTTGGATGTATTCCATTCACATATTATGTATCCCTTAGATGTCAAGCAGAGTTTGAATTCCCTTAAAGTGTGAGAATCACATCTTTTTTGTCAAAATGCTATTCTGCTTTTGTGCCTTTAGCATTTAAAAAAATATATCAGAATCTATTAATGCTTTCTATGACCTTCCTACAGATGAAGGTAAGGCAATAATTTTTTTCCCCAAATCAATTCAAATTATTACTATAAAAGTACTGAGTGAACTACTGTGCAATAGAAGCATGTGTTTGATTTCCTTAAAATTAAGATTTAATTAATGGAGTTATATTGAATATTGATCGATAGCTAAACTTTAAAGAGTCCATGAATGTTTGTATTCTGGAAATTTCTTGAAATATAGATAAGTCTTAAAGAGAGGATTATTATTGTCTTTACTTAATATTTCTCTATGCTTGTAATTTGTAGTCTCTGAGGAAGTTTTTCACATTTAAGGGTTAAAAAAATAGTTGTCCAATATAATGTATCATGAAATCATCATGAATGTGGAACAAGATATTCAACCCCACCCTCAGAAATTCTTATTCAAAGGGGTGGGATGGAGTAAGAGGTTAAGGAACCAGTATTTTAAAAATCTCCCCAGATGATTCTGGTATTTAACTAGATTTGAATATAAGAATGAAGGGGATCAGATTTCCTATTATAGTGATTAGAAAGGAAGAAACAACAATCCCATGTGTTTAGAAGGGCATTTTTAGGCAATTACAGTATCATTTCATGTAATAAAGGACATTTGCTCCAATAGGCCTGCTGCTATTGCAATATTCTTGGCAGAAACAATGTGACTTTGTTCCCATGGTCCAAAGCCTGACAGACTTGATGAGGGGGTATAATGAGAAAGCAGTCTAGAGGACTAGAGGACTTCTGATCCTGGTGAATTGTGGACAGTAAGACAAAGGGAGATGGGAAAGTCAGTCAACAGGGTGTCTAATTTCCTTCACTTTGCTAAACCTTGATGTGAAAGACAGTCACTTTGGTTCAATCAAATAGCAGTGTGAAACAGCCCAGAGATATTGGCCAGCTGCCCTAGACTTAACAATGAAAAAATTGCAGAATTTTAGGAGAAAACTGGTTTTTAGCGACAACTTGACATAACAAATAGGATGGTATAAATCATATTTTTATATGATAAATAATTGCTGATAATGGTGATGATAGTAACAATGGTAGCAAGAGGTCATAGTTATGAAAAGGATCAAAACAAGACAGATGGGAAAAACTGAGTACAGTATGAATAGAGTACTTTTCTCCATTTCTGGTCTATTTTTCTTACAGTGTTTCATTTGAGAAGGAAAGTAAATTAGGCAGCTGTTGTGGTATAACCTCAGTGTTTATTTTTCACTGATTTTAGGACAGCACAGGGATCTTATACTACTGTGTTTTTTGGGCCAAAGAAGAAATGATCTAGAATGAGAGAGAAGAAAGACTGCAGTGAATCAGAGTGGGAGAGAAGTTCTGGAATGGCTTATATTTTTATCCATAGCAGTGAAAGGTAGCTAGTGATTCCTTCAAATTAAGTCCATTTTGACTGGGTCAAGGGCCAAGGATCAAGTGTTTTTACTTTTTACCATCACTTATTTACTGAGGGAGGGAAGGAGAGAGATTAGAGATAGAGATAGAGATAGCAATGATAGAGATAGAGATATATGGAGAGATTACTGTAAGGGAAATAATTTTCCTTGGTTTTACTTGCAGAATGGAGGTAAAGAAATTTGAAATATGCAAAACTATGTATTGTTAAATTATTATGAAAAGGGACTTCCATTTTCACACCTTTTTTCTTTCTTAAGAAAGCAAAAAAGACTGAAAATACAGAGAGAGAGAGAGAGAGAGAGAGAGAGAGAGGAGAGAGAGAGACTCTAGAACTTGCTGTATTTCCTAAAAGGATTATAGAGATTCAAACATTCCTGAATGACCTTAGATTTGCAAGCTACCATGTAGATGGCTGCAGGATGGCAGAATGTTTATGAGAGTCATGGATATGGATCCTTGTAAGAAATAAATCACTTTGGATGATAGACTGTATTACAAGAGACAAAGCATGAACTTTTTCCTGATTAACCTATTTATTTTTTCCTCTTGTGTTTATTAAACAGTCTATTTTCAACGTGTGGGAAGTATCAGAGGTATATTATTTAGATCTAACAAGTGAGTGACAATATGGCTCTTTTTCTAGAACATTTTGATATTTTTTTGTTGTTGTTCCAACACTGAGGATTAATATTATCTTAAAGATAGAAAGAAAATGAAATGGGAAGAATTACTTTACAAGCTCAGTGGGCATCATGATCTTGCTAAAACCCATTAAGCATTCTGATTAGTTTGAGATGATGTAAAAGATTGCAACGTTACTGTGGTAAAGTGCACTCATCAGAAAATATGGAAAAATTATTATACATTGTAATGGCTGATTCAGCCTAGGCACTAAAAATAATAAAATTTCTTTTAGAGACTGACACCACAGAAGGGCTAGCCACTCAAGAGCATGGTAGATATGACCAGAAAGTAATGTGTGGGATTTCTTGGGCCACACAAAGAAATTGTTTTCCTTTCTCACTGGTTATCACTTTGTTTGTTAAGGAGTTTCTCCACAGCTTTGGGTTGATAGAGTAGCCTTAAAGGGTTATAAAACAAACCAAGCCGCCCAAGACTTTCTTCAGCATACCAATTGACATGGTACTGAATTCATTACGCTCAGAAATAAGGATAACATGATGTCACTGAAGTCAAGAATGCACATACATGACTTCAAATCTTATTAAAAGGTTTGAGCCAAAGTGGGTTTTCATTGTACTGAGGCTCAGAAAAACATTCCCTAAAGTATTGGAACATGGATTGCTTTGAAATGAAGGACACTGCAACGATCTCAGAAGCAAAGTATTTTTCAGATATTCTCCTGCTCTCCTATATCTTGCTCTTCTTTCGCCCAATGCAGGCCACAGAAAATAGAATTCCTCTTCTCCAAAGGGGACCATAGAAACTAGAACTCCTCTCCCAAACCAGCCTGAAAACCAAGAAATATTTGTCCAACCTTCCCCCATCTTTCCATGTAGGAGCTGGTATGAAGAAATCCACTGGTCTATCATGTCAGATGGTGGATCATAAGACCTCCATTAGAATGGGTCCTGACTTTACTGTGGAAGGGGAGATACTACACAAAGAAGCCAAGAAGACTCTAAACAGAAAGGCCTCATTGGGTTTTTTCCACCAGTCTAATACCATTATATCATACCCTGCTTAGACATTCATATTTCTATAGGGCTAGTGGGTTTCTCCAAACCTAAGCATAAAAGCAGTTTTCCCGGGGTTTTTGGATCTTCATATCTGAAGGTTTCCATGTCAGCTAAAACTATGATTAGGTAAATGTATTAAGCTTTGATTTGTTAATCTGTCTTCTGTTATACAAGTGTCAGCCATGACCCCTTTGTGATGTGGGGAAAGGTATCACCCTTTTCACTCCTACACTTGTAATGCCTGATATTTCTGGAGAGAAATCCTGTATAATATGTTCTGTTATGCAACAGCTGCTTATTCAGCCTCACTTTTTCTACTTGTTTACTTCTCTCCTTAGCATCCTTAGGAAGCTTGTTGAGAGGATTTCTGACAACAAAAAATGGCTCAGAAATCCAGCTACCAAAAATTATCTATGATCCAACCACACTCAGAGGTTAGCCAAGGTTGCCGGGAGGCAGGGCTGGAAAAGATAATGATAGGCCCAGAATGAGCACACAAACTCTGCTCACCTCCTGGTAGCCTTAATTTTTGAACAAAGCAGGATTAAATTAGCTTGGGGAGGAGATAAACCAGTGCCATCTGGGGAGTCATAGTATGGCTCAATTACCATATTACCTTGAAAGAATGTTGACTGCTGTTGTGGCTCTATATTCAAGGTTTGGTTTCATAAGTTTTAGGGACCGATGAAAGCTAGGATGACCCTAAGTTCTGCATAGATAAAACACGTTCTTTAAATTTAATGAGAAGGCACTTTTCAAAGTGTTGCCTGAGCCTAGCACAGATAGGCGCCAGTCTTCATAGATAATAACATACAGTGGGATATGTTTGTTGTAGAATATATTTAAGTCAATCACAGACATTAATGTCTTAAAAATAATATACATGATTGATAAAAATTTATAAAATTAGTCTATAAATAATGATTAAAAACTGCTAATTCTCATCTCAACTTACAACATATTAGAAGTGTGCCAAATCTATTAGGATGAGCACACATTGTGTTCTTGATATTTGAACTATGGTATGGTTCCAGAACAACTGACTAATTACAAGAGTGTCTTGATGGAATTTCAGTCATAGTACAGGGAATATAAGTCAGAAGGTAGAATTAGGTGTCCTATGGTAGCATAAAAAACACGGGAACAAGAAACCCAAGAAAAGTTTGTCTATTCAAATAGCATTTGCTGTATTTAAGAAAAACAAATGACCTTTTAAAGTTTTTGTACACAAAATATAGATCTCTGTGAGTGAGATCCCAGTGGAAAGAACAGGTCTTCAAAGAAGGAGGTACCTTTCTCTGTAGGGAGGAGAGAACCTCCACTTTGACTATAACCTTGTCTAAACAAGATAAGAGTAGGAGAACTCAAGGGGCTTCCATAGCCTTGGAAACTCATGACTGGTGCATAGGGTGATTACTGATGCCATAAACAGGAGTGTCAATTTGTAAAGTCAACAACAGGAGTCACTGTGCACTTACTCCTCATGTAGGATCTCTGTCCTTAATGTGCTGTGCATTGAGATTTAATGCTATAACGAGTACTCAAACAATATATTTCACTTTGTGTTTCTATGGGGGTGCAAACTGTTGAAAGCTTTACTTAATGTATACTAAACTGATCTTCTGTAAAAAAAAAAAAAAAAAAAAAGAAGAAACTATCAACTCCCAACTTGACTCTCACTGGGATTAAACATGACAATAGGTCTGATCTGATTTCATCATCATTTAAAAAATCATCTATTATTTTTCACTTTATGTTTCTGTGTGGGAGCAAACTGTTGAAATCTTTACTTAATGTATGCTAAACTGATCTTCTGTATATAAAGAGAATTGAAAATGAATCCTCATGTGAATGGAAGGGGAGAGGGAATGGGAAAGGGGAGGGTTGCGGGTAGGAGGGACGTTATGGGGGGGGAAGCCATTGTAATCCATAAGCCGTACTTTGGAAATTTATATTCATTAAATAAAAGTTAAAAAAATTAAAAAAAATTACAAATTTCTTTCCTACCTTCTTGTTTCCTCATTTCATACCCTATATTCACCACCCCCTCTGATAGCCACTGTTCCACGTTCTAATGTATTTCTGCTGCAGCAGACAGTCTAAGGATGGGTGCACTGTCTCTTATCTTACCTGCTCTTTTTCAATGACTCTCCCAACTCACCATTAAAAGGTAGGACCTACTTCCCATCCCTTTGAAAATTAGTTGCCAAGCATTCTAAAATTTTGACAGAAATTAACTAATTTAGACCTTACTAGAGCCATGAAGGTTCTATTATCATTCCAATTTTATACCTGAGGAGACAATCAAGGTGATAAGCCAAGAGGTTCCCTAATAGCAACTTTTACAAAGTATAAATTATAGAATATACATGAAAAGGAGGAAGTCAAACTATCCCTATTTGCAGATGACATGATTCTACATGTAGGAAACCCAAAAGACTCCACTGAGAGACTATGGGAACTCAGAGTTTGGTAAAGTAGAAGGATATAAAATTAACACACAAATATCAATAGCCTTTATATACACAGACACTACCATGGCTGAGAAAAACTTTTAAGATTAATCTCATTCACAATAGATACAAAAACAATTAAATACCTTGGAATAAATTTTTAAAAGGATGTCAAAGATCTTGATGATGAAAATTACAAAACATTAAAGAAAGAAATAGAAGAAGACATAAGAAATGGAAAAAATCTTCCATGTTCATGGATTAGAAGAATCAATACCACTAAAATGTCCATACTACCAAAGCAATTTATAGATTCAATGGAATTCCAATCAAAATACCCATGACATTCTTCTCAGATCTAGAAAAAAAGATGCTAAAATTCATATGGAAACACAAGAGACCTCAAATAGCTAAAGCAATTTTATACAACAAAACAAAACCAGAGGCCTTATATTACCAAATTTTAAGACATACTACACGGCAGTTATAATCAAAACATCCTGGTACTGGCACAAAAACAGATGTGTAGACCAATGGAATGAAGAAAACGCTAGAAATCAATCTACAACCAACTTATTTTTTACAAATGAGCTAAAATCAATCCCTGGAGCAAGGACAGTTTTTTCAACAAATGGTGCTGGGAAAAGTGGATCTCCATGTGAGGAGTATGAAACAAGACCCCTACGTTACACTTTACACAAATATCCGCTCAAAATTGATCAAAGACCTATATGTATAACACAATACCATCACATTACTAGAGAACATTGGGGAAACTGTAAGACATTGGTATAGGCAAAGATTCTTGGGAAAGACACCAGAAGCACAATCAAAACCAAAATTAACAAGTAAGATTAAATCAAGCTGAGAAGTTTCTACACTGCAACAGAAACACTCAACAAGTGAAGAAGCAACTGATGGAATGGGAGAAAATATTTGCAAACTATGCAACTGATAAAGGGTTAACATCCAGAATCTAAAAAATTCAAGAAATTCAACAACAATAAAACAAACAATCCAGTTAAGAAATGGGCATAGGACTTGAATGGGCATTTTTCAAAAGAAGAAATTCAAATGGCCAACAGACAATTGTGAAAATGTTCAGGATCACTAGCCACCAGGGAAATGCAAATCAAAACCACAATGAGGTTTCACCTCATCCAAGTTATAATGGCTCTCATACAGAAATCAACAAACAACAAATGTTGGCAAGGATATGGGGAAAAACATACCTCAATCCATTGTTAGTGGAAATCTAAACTGGTCCAGCCACTGTGGAAGACATGAGATATGGAGATACCTCAGAAATTTGAATATATACCTGCCATTTGATCTAGCCATCCACTGCTGGTAATCTACCCAAATCAAAACAATCAGCATATGAAATAGTTATCTGTATCCCCATAATCACTGAAACACAATTCACAATAGCTAAGGTATGGAATCAACCCAGATGTCCATCAACTGATGACTGGATAAAGAAAGTAGGATATATATATATATATATATATACACTATGGAGTTATACTCAGCTATAAAAAAATTAAATCCTGTCATTTGCAATAAAATGGATGCAATTAGAAACCATTGTATTTAGTGGAATAAGTCAGTCCCAAAAAAACAGATATCATATGTTTTCCCTGATCTAGAGTAACTAATGGAGTGCTTAAAATGCAATATATTGGAGTGAAATGGATATTTTGAGATTCAATGATTGTTTATAACCCTTGTCTCTTCTGCTAAGGACCAGTGTTTTTTTCTTTTCTTTTCTATATACTATTGAACTCTTTACTTAGTGAAGGGTTAACCTTACTATTGTTAAGTAAATTGAAAACATATATTTATAAAATTTAAGAGTAAGAATGTGAGAGGAAGGAAGAAGAAGGGTAGAGTGTGGATGGGAGGGAGGGTGGGGTGGGAAACATCACTATGTTTCTAAATCTATATATAAGAAATGCATGAAATTTGTATAACTTAAATAAAATTAAAAAAGAAAAAAGAAGATATAAGAATAAAGAGAAACTTTAATTCATCCCATAGGAAGCCCTGGAGAAATGTTCGTTAGTAATATTTCAAATATATTATTTCTGCAATTTTAACTTTGCATTTTTCTTTTTACATTTTTCTGCTTCTCAAGCATATTATTTTCATTATTTCAAAAAATTCCCATTCTCCTATGATCATATAGATTTACTATTACTTACATTCCAAGTTCTTAATTCTTAATTCAATGTAAGTTTTTATTTTTGTTTCCTATTTTTAAACTCACCTTTTAAAAAATATTATGGGAGTGGACATCTAGCTGAGAGGTTGAGATTCTTGTTAAGATGACTGATCCCATATCCTAGTATCTGGGATTGATGCCTGGCTCGTGATTCGAGATTCTTGCCAATGTGATCCAGGGGGGCAGTGGTGATTATGATTACAAGATTATGATTAGGAATTCAAATACTTGGATGGCTAACGTTGTGGAGCAAGTGGTCCCCAGCTAGATTTATCGCGAGTTCCTATGTGGGTGTGAGAGAAGAATTTAAAGCAGAGACATAGATGTGTATAGGAAAGCAGGATTTATTTGAGGAGACAGTATACACATAGACATGAGAGTAGGCAGTTGGAGTTCAGGTTGCCCTTTATGGAAAGGGGGTGGTGTCCTGATTGAATCTAAAAATGGGCTGGGGCTTCAGTGCAAGCAGTATCATGGTCACACCACACAGCATTCATCATGTGCCCAGTCATCATGGTGTCCTACGCGTGATAAGAAAGCGAGGCTCAGGTGTATCATGGAGAAGTGGGTGTGCCTGCAGCCAGGTGGGATTGGTATAGAAGAGGTTGGAATTTTATCTGTGCTTCACTCCAGCAAAGGGAATGCTGGCAGTCACTCAGCTTATTGTCCCTCACTAATTAACTCTCTGACTCGCCCATTTCACTGTCACCTGTGTGGGAGATCGGGCCTGAATTCCTGGCTCCTGGATTCAGCCATCAGCCAGTGCAGGCATTTGGGGGGTGAGCCAGTGGATGGCTTTCCTCTTTCTTTCTAATAAAATTTTAAATGTTTCAAAAGTAATTTATCCTTTATGTTCCTTTTTAATTTTTAAAATTCTATTAGCACAGAGATTTTGCAATTCAAATATCTTTTCTTACCTCTTTTAAAAATATATTTGCTATATTTTCATGATCATGAATTATTTCACCCAGTATCATCCTAATAGTGCACATGACAAATAAAAAAATGTTACTTGGACATTTTTTATTTTTGTCTAAATTTAATTTATCTTGAATATTCTCCTGCCTCTGTAAACTTCTTTTTTTTGCTTTTTATTTTTTAAAATTTTATTTTAAGTTATACAAGTTTCATGTAGCCATACACTAAGTAAAAGAGTACAACAAACAGTATGAAGAAGAAAAAACAAAAACAAAACACTTTTCCTCAATGGAAGAGACAAGGGCTATAAACAATCATTGAATCTCAAAATGTCCATTTCACTCCAATATATTACATTTTAGGTACTCTAAATGGGATCTGGGAGAACATGGTATTTGTCTTTTTGGGGCTGGCTTATTTCACTAAGTATAATGGCTTCCAGTTGTGTTCATTTTGCTGCAGAAGACAGGATTTCATTTTGTTTTTTACAGCTGAATAGTACTCCATAGTGTATATACACCATACTTTCTTATCCAGTCATCAGTTGATCAATATCTGGGTTGATTCCATATCTTAGCTATTGTGAATTGTGCTGCAATGAACATGGAGGTACCAATAACTCATATGCTGTCCTTCAAATTTATCTCTTATGGAAATTTTCATTATGTCTTTTTAAAAATTCCTGTACTTTATACTTATTGTATCTTACTCAATATTTTTAATCCACTGAGGTGGTTTTTTTTTTTTTTTTTTTTTTTTTTTTTTTTTTTTTTTTGACAGAGTGGATAGTGTGAGAGAGAGAGAGACAGAGAGAAAGGTCTTCCTTTTGCTGTTAGTTCACCCTCCAATGGCCGCTGCGGCCTGCGCACCATGCTGATCCAAAGCCAGGAGCCAGGTGCTTCTCCTGGTCTCCCATGTGGGTGCAGGGCCCAAGCACTTGGGCCATCCTCCACTGGCTATAGCAGAGAGCTGGCCTGGAAGAGGGGCAACTGGGACAGAATCCGGCACCCCGACCAGAACTAGAACCCGGTGTGCCGGTACCGCAAGGCGGAGGATTAGCCTATTGAGCCATGGCGCCGGCCTACTGAGTTTCTTTAAATCTTCGTAATAATTCTTGATAATTTTCCTAATTTGTCTCTCTAGTAACTTAATCTAGTTATAGAAGTATTGGCCCTGGAAGCCTGGAAGCTTCTACCTTGAATTAGACGAACACAGCTTTTGAGATCTGGAAGGAGGTTTTGCAATGAAACTTTTGATTTTGGTGGATTTTAAGCTACTTTTGATTGTGCTTTTTGAGATCCATTATCTTCCCTAACACAGGGAATGTGGCCAGTTGAGGCATATAAAAAGAGGATATTGATGCGGTAGCTTTAATTGGGTTTTTATATCATACAATAAAGAAGTTAGAATATTCACTTCTCCCCATTCAGTCTTTTTTTGTTTTGTTTTGTTTTCTTTTGTTTTGTTCTGTTTTCAGGGATTCCTGGTGACAGATGAAAAGAATGGGCTGAGGTTAGAGGTATGCTTACTGCGAGTACCCTCACTCATATGATAAGGATTTTCTTAACACGTAACCAATACAGTTAAGGTCTCTCCTAAGAAACAGCAACTGTGGGGCTGAGGCTGTGGCGCAGTGTGTTAATACCCTTTCCTGAAGTGCCAGCATCCCATATGGGCACCTGTTTGAGTCCCAGCTGCTCCACTTCCCATGCAGCTCTCTGTTATGGCCTGGGAAAGCAATAGAAGATATCCCAAGTGCTTGGGCCCCTGCACCCATGTGGGAGACCTGGGAGAGGCTCCTGGCTTCGGATTGGCACAGCTCTGGCCATTGCAGCCAGTTGGGGAGTGAACCATCGGATAGAAGGCCTCTCTCCTCTCTCTGTGTAACTCTGATTTTCAAATAAATGAATCATAAATTTAAAAAATGAAACAGAAAATATTTTATGCATGGCTAGTCTATTACTATAGTCTTTATCATCCTGTAAAAACACATCTTCACAACCACATGGAACTGCAATTTATTTTTTTAATTTATTTTTTTTAATTTTTTGACAGGCAGAATGGACAGTGAGAGAGAGAGACAGAGAGAAAGGTCTTCCTTTTGCCATTGGTTCACCCTCCAATGGCCGCCGCGGACGGCGTGCTGTGGCCGGCACACCGCACCTATCCAAAGGCAGGAGACAGGTGCTTCTCCTGGTCTCCCATGGAGTCCAGGGCCCAAGCACTTGGGCCATCTCCACTGCACTCCCTGGCCACAGCAGAGAGCTGGCCTGGAAGAGGGGCAACCGGGACAGAATCCGGCGCCCCGACCGGGACTAGAACCCGGTGTGCTGGCGCCGCAAGGCGGAGGATTAGCCTAGTGACCACGGCGCCAGCCGGAACTGCAATTTTGAAATTGTGGACAAGAATCAATTGACAGTTAATTTTTGAATGGAACTTGATTAGGAGCAAAACAAAATTGGTGTATCCCCCAGTTATTTGTATTTATATTAAATTATGCCTTAAATATTATGGTGATAGTTGTAATTTTTTTTTGATAGGCAGAGTTAGATAGTGAGAGAGTGAGAGACAGAGAGAAAGGTCTTCCTTCTGTTGGTTCACTCCCCAAATGGTACACTGCGCCAATCTGAAGCCAAGAACCAGGTGTTTCCTCCTGGTCTCCCATGTGGGTGCAGGGCCCAAGCACTTGGGCCATCCTCCACTGCCCTCCCGGGCCACAGTAGAGAGCTGGACTGGTAGAGGAGCAACCAGGACAGAATCTGGTGCCCCAACCGGGCTAGAACCTGGGGTGCCGGCGCTGTAGGTGGAGAATTAGCCAAGTGAACCACGGCGCTGGCCGAGTTGTAATGTTTTAATTAATGGGATAACAATTACTGTATGTGGAAGAGAGGGCCAGAGTTCTAATTCTCATTCTTTATAATTTGTTATATCTCCTTTTTTTAAAAAAAATTTATTTGACAGGTAGAGTTGCAGTCAGTGAGAGAGAGAGACAGAGAGAAGGGTCTTCCTTCCATTAGTTCACCCCCCAAATGGCCGCCATGGCCGACACTGCGCCGATCTGAAGCCAGGAGCCAGGCCCTTTCTCCAGGCCTCCCACGCAGGTGCACAGGCCCAAGGACTTGGGCCATCCTCCACTGCCTTCCTGGGCCACAGCAGAGGCTGGACTGGAAGAGGAGCAATTAGGACTAGAACCCGGTGCCCATATGGGATGCCGGCATTGCAGGCGGAGGACTAACCAAGTGAGCCACGGCGCTGGCCCCATATATCCTTCTTTATATCATATCTTGATAGTTGTCTTTGATTTTCTAGAAGTATATCTCCACATAAGATAATAACTATGTGTATATATGAGACCATGGTGGTGATGACATGACTTTTCCATAGTATTTATTGAAAGAAATGAATGAAATCATATTGTTGTACTTGATTTATAAATTATTACTTAAACTTGTTTAGTAACAACTTTAAGGTTTAAAATACTATACCAATACTAATATAATAAGGTAGCATTTATTGACTGCTCACAAATGCCACTTTTCCTAGGGCTTAATATTACAATCCTTCTATGTAGATACTGGTATCCTCATTCCGATTTTAAAGATGAGGAAACACACACAGACCCAGATTAAGCTTCCAAATATCATAAACCCAGCCTGCAGCAGAAAGCAATGTCATACAAGTTAAAGATTTGCTAACAGGTTAGTGGAAAATTAACTTATTTAAAACAAAAATCTGTGATAACATCATTAAGAAATTTTCCTTCATTTAGGCAGTACATGTCCTCATTAGCAACAGGTGCCTCATTTAGTGGTAGGTGGTATCAATTTCTTTTAATATAACTATTGGAAATGGCCTGGCCCTCTCATTTCTTCATGAAAAACACTAGCATATTCTTTTTTTTTTTTCAAAGTGCTGTTGTAGATTCAAAGTACATAAAATTTTGTTTTCTTTGTGCACATACCCCTTTGATGCTCCCTTCATAAGCAAGACTTCTGTTATTGGCTTTTTCAAGAGGAATTTTCACAGAAAAATTAGAATCATTATTCTTTATACCAATGTTTGTAATATACACTTTCAAATATTATACTACCATACGATCAAAGCAGTCTGAAAAATTAAAATAATATATATTGTTTTTCCAAAATTGGAATTGTTAACCAATTTGTTCCTTTGTAATTAATCTAAATTCAATCTAAATGAGTTTTTTTTTTAATGTTTCCAGGCTTATTCTCAGCCATTGGTAAACTACTGGTCCCATCTGCAGAAACAGTACCAGTAATTTTCAGACATTACACTAGTCATTTTTAGTCAGGCCAGAGAAATTTAAAGTAATATCTACAGGATCTCGTTTCATTTTTCTGTCTGTACCATGCTAAAATCTAAACAAAAAATTATAGACTCTTTTAATAGCCAGATAAGTGTCCTACTGGTACATTTCCATAGTTTGGAATGATATTTTCAAAGGAACTCCTGGCAGCTTTAAGATAGATCAACTAGAATTTCTCGAGAAATCACTTTATACTTTAGAGATGTGTTTGTAATACAATTACCTAACTGGTAATTGCATTCTTGCTGTCCGCTGTAATGTAACTGGTTTTACTCTGAATCAGCTGAAATGGTTCTTGGTGCATGCTCTGCTCTGCAGGTGCTTGCAGTTAGTGCTGCTTTTGAAATTCTGCTTCTAGCACCAGAGAACGGTGCTGAGGAAGAACCTACTGACGGCGGCCATTGGAGGGTGAACCAACGGCAAAGGAAGACCTTTCTGTCTCTCTCTCTCACTGTCCACTCTGCCTGTCAAAAAAAAAAAAAAAAAAGAACAAGAACATACTGAACAGGGCGAATTCAGGAGAAAGCCTTTGTCTTCTGTTAGTCCTGTTATCGTCACAACTGGACAAACTGACTGGATCATTTAAGTGTGACAGTCATTTGAAGCAGGAGACTGGAGAAATGTACTGATATGCAATAGAGCAACATTTCATTCTTCTCTCCTTCTAATTTCAGGCTCTAGTTGTGATTTGGATTCTTGGTTTCTTCATTGTGCATTGAGCACCTTGGGAGCCAGCTTAAAGGGCTAATTTAAAATAAAAACATTTATTTATTTGAAAAGCAGAGCAATGGAGATGGGGAGGGGGAGGGAATGAAGGAGATCTTCCTTCCTCTGGTTCACTCCCCAAATGGCCGCAAAAGCCAGACCCAGGCCAGGAACATGGAACTCCATTCTGGTCTCCCACATGGGTGGCAGGAGCCCAAGTACTTGGGACATTATTGGCTGCCTTTCATTAGGAAAGGCAGAGCAGCAGGGACTCCAACTCTGATGTGAGATGTGAGATGGCACCGTGGCATGTGGCTAAACCCAGCGCAGACACAACAGCTAGGCCTTCCCTTAAAGGGTTAATTTAAGGGCTTTTTAGACAAGAGATGCCTATGCAGGCCTTTGGGCTGCTATTTTCACAGTTCTTATCTGTACATTCACCATATGACGACATCCACCGTGAGCGTGTCAGACCGTCGTCACGTACACTGTGAATTTCCACACGCCCTCCTCACTCCACGGCCCACGCGGTCGCGGTGCTTGCTGGGATGAGGGCCCACGCCAGAGGAGCAGCGGGCTCCGCCTTCGGTCAGGAGGGCGGGCCGGCAGGGCATCGGCGTCCAGGCGGGCCAGGGCGTCGGCGTCCAGGCGGGCCAAGACGCCTCAGCAGTGTGCCAGGGCTGCCTCCCCTGCGGCCTGGGCCTTCCTCAGCCGCCTCCAGGGACACCAGTGACGACTGTAGCGGCGCTTCCCCTGGTTGCTCTCGGTCTCCACCCGCCCAGGCCGCTTGAGGAGCTTTCTTCCTGCTGAAGAAGGCCGGGCCGAGGAGCGCGCGCTGTCCTCACAGGGCGGCAGGGTCTCCGTGAGAGCCGGGAGTGTTCATGGCCTCAGGCTTGTGTCCGTCGCTCCTGAAGCCCCAGGCTGCGCGGCTGCCTACGGGAGCCATCAGCGGACGCCTTACCGATGGGGGGTGCAGTCCAGATAGATCTCTTTGGCTCTGCGTAAAGCCACATTTTATTGCCCCAACCCAGACACCTGATAGTGATTAGTTTGTCACATTGCAGTATACTTAATATAAAAATGAATCTGCCATGTCATTATTAACAGAAAGAAGGGCTTCTACGCCTGCTATTCTAAAGCCGCAGCTGTCATTTGTGCTAGGTGCTTAACATGTAACCAGTTTATACGCCCTCCTTCCTATCAGTGGGCTCTGTGTGGCGAGTCAACCAACTGCAGAATGAATGTATGTGAAAAACAATTGCGGGGCTGGCGCTTTGGCTCACTTGGTTAATCCTCTGCCTGTGGCGCCAGCATCCCATATGGGCCCCTGTTCTAGTCCCGGTTGCTCCTCTTCCAGTCCAGCTCCCTGCTGTGGCCCGGGAAGGCAGTGGAGGATGGCCCAAGTGCTTGGGCCCGGCACCCCATGGGAGACCAGGAGGAAGCACCTGGCTCCTGGCTTCGGATCGGCGCAGCACCCCAGAGGGAACCAACGGAAGGAAGACCTTTCTCTCTCTCTCTCACTGACTCTGCCTGTCTAATAAAACAAAAAACAAAACAATTGTGTCTATGCTGAACACGTGCAGACGTTTTCAGAGATTGTTCCCTAAACAATATCAATATGTAAATAACATTAACATATCATTTGCATTGGATCAGTTATAATTAATCTATAGATGATTTAAAGTATTTGGGAAGACGTACTTAGGTTATATGCAAATACTGTGGCATTTTATATAAGGGATTTGAGCACCTGCAGACTTTGGTATGGAGGAGGAAGGCTGGAACCTTTCCTCTTCTGATACTGTATTGAGAGACCAGAGAATTTCACAGTTCTTTTTAGCAGTTTAGTCCATTCAGTTACTTACACATGCACTTCGCAATTGCTTTAACTTGCATGGGGCAATAATAAAGTGTTGTTCAACCAAATCACTCTTAGAACAAGACCTGAGGAGCCCCTGGTGTGAGTTCTGTGCAGGAGAGGTCACACATCACAAACTCACGAAAAATAAATTTATAAGAATGTATGTTCAGCCAGCGCTGGCACATGTGACCTGTAATTTTGGCATCCACTTTTGTTTCAGGATCCCGAGGAGTGGTGCTCAGTGACTCTTGTCTGCTATCTGGAATTGAAACACAATTGAATCTCAGTGCCATAAGCATTTGTGGGTTATGCTCTTGTCAGGAAGAAGACACACAGGGGTTTGAAATGCAGGGAGGGTTTGCATGGAAGAAGCATTACAGGTAAATTAATTAGTTTGTCTGGGGCTGGACACCATCATTTCTTGTCTTTTTCAATATTCTAATCTACCCCTTGCTCTTTTGCCTCTCTTCAGTCCATCTCAGCATGTTTATAAATTTAAATCCAATGTCTTCATTTCCCTGGTTAAAACTCCTCAGTAGTTTCAGGCTCTTCTGAACATTCCTGGTCTAGGTCACCTTGTCGCTTACATGTCTGCATCCTTAGGATATTATTCTCCTGCAGATTCACCTTCTCTTGGTCCTTGAAGACACCCAAACTCCTTCCTGCCTTAGGGCCTTCCATGTGCTCACATACTGTTTCTTCCTCCCTGAAATGCTTTCCATCCAACCCGTACTTCTCACCTACATAATTTCTTCCTATCTTCAGCTCCAGGGGGAAGGACACTCCTGGTCCAGATTAAGATACTCTTTAATACACTTTTCTGTTCTGTCAAACACTCTTAAGAACGTTTTCATCATGGGATTTATTATAGTTTTACTTGTGTAACATTTTCTCCCAATGATTATCTAATGTATTTCTTACAAAACTGGAAACTCAGTGAGAGCAGGCTTCCTTCACACATATCACCAGTCCTTGGATCAATTCCTGACACAAAGAATGCACTCAGTTTTTGTTGGGTGGAACAGCAATTAATTGTGTTGCTCAGTAATGCCACTTTTATGTTAAAGCCAAAGGGCCTAGAGAAATGAAAGAATATCACTAGCCAATTGTGTGGTCTCTGGCATCTCGAGGGAACACTATACTTTAATTGAAGATGATAATTCACATAAAATGGCTACTTTGTAGAACTGTTATAAAGAATGTTAGAAATTATGTGCATACATATTTAGCAGATTATTGCAATTAATGATCAGCATTTTTGTCTGTGCTATATAACTATAGAACGAGTAACTGACATATCAGGGTGAAATATCAGTAAGCCAGCTTTGAGGTCCAGGTGCAGCTTGTCATGACTTTGACTTTGCCTCTGTCATTCTGTTTCACCCTTTTCTGTGAGTAAACCTTGTTTTCAGACTCACATAATGAAGGCTATAGCAGCACCAGACATAGTCTCTAGAAAGAACAACATCCAGAGAAAGAAGAGAAGGTTATTCTGTGAATCTTAAAATGGAAGGGGAAGCTTTCCTGATGCCTCCAGACCCCATCCCAAAGGCCTTCTTCTCTGGTCAGAATTGCATCACAATCTGACTTAACCAACTCTGGTCAGGGGAATGAGACCATCATGGTTGCCTTTAACCAACTGGCATTTTGTTTTATAGTGGCTTCCACCTCCCTGAATCACATGGGGCCAGGGAGAGTTAAGGGTGAATACTGGATTGACACTGTGATTATTTTCAGAAGGAATAAGGAGGGGTGAAGAGATGGATGTTGGGTAGACAACCAATAATGTTGCTGTGCAACATGACAAATATATATAAATTTTCTTATTCATGGAGATCAGAAGATTGAGGTCATATAGGTAGCGTGGGCAGATGAAATATTGTAGTCTAACATAGTGTTAGAGAGTACAAAGTGTTGGAATTTTTAGCACATAATCTCGATAGCAATCTTGCTTCTATTCTGGTTTGTAAAAATGAAGAAATTTCTCTGCTATGTAGGTGACATTCATGTCTGATTATTAGATAAAGGGAAATGTCACACACTAAGATGTTCCATAGGCAGTGATCGCTGTTAGTGATGATGCTCATATTTTCTACTCTTTCTTGCTCTTTGCAGGTACTGCTGATTGACCCCAGCATGCTTTCTTGCTGTGGGTAGACATGGTTAGCAGTCTTTTTCAGTCAGCTCATCACTATTGGTTTGAGTTGATCTTCTAGTCACCATCTATGACATAGCCATGTTACTATAGGACTAATTTTTTGTTTAAAGAGCAGAACTCATTCGTGAAGCATCTTGAAAAGCTTGCAGTGCAATTTCAAATTAAAAAATACAGATCAAAAGCAGAGGAAATAGAAATCAGAGTACTGGTTCACATGGCCCTGAAATCGGACCCCTCAGGGTGCAGAATCTGTTTGGATCAGTAGATGCAAAAACTGAGAGGCAAGTCAGGGCATGAGCCAAGACAGATGTATGTTATAAACTATGGTGTTAAAGTATTAACTGATGAAAATGCACTTGTTCTCATTCTTCTTTCTCTATTCCCTCTTCCATAAAAATGTATGCTTCCTTTATTCCTTGGCAGATTGTCCTCATTCTGTTTGCCCTCAACCAGATCCCACCTTCAGGAAGAGATCTCACAAACTCATTCCTATTAAACAAAACATGACTGATAGAATTCAATGAGCAATCTTTCCCTAGGCTATTTTGAATATTTTTAGAAGCAAAGCCTTAAGATTAAGCTATGAAGTGACCAAGGTAGAATTTCACAGGAGCGTGAAAAGGAACCAGCAGGGCAAGGGCAAGGAGATATTTCAGAGATATAGAAGCCTTTTCCTAGTCTATGAAATATCTGGGTGCAAAATACTCCAGAATTACAAAAAGAAAAATAGGTGAAGGCAGATCCTTTTTAAAAAAGATTTATTTATTTGAAAGGCAGATTTACAGAGAGGCAGAGGCAGAGAGGTCGTCCATCTGCTGGTTCACTCCCCAGATGGTTGCGATGGCAGGAGCTATGCTGATCCGAAGCCAGGAGCCAGGGGCTTCTTCCAGGTCTCCCACATGGGTGCAGGGGCCCAAGGACTTGGGCCATCATCTACTGCTTTCCCAGGCCATACCAGAGAGCTGGATCAGAAGTGGAGCAGCTGGGACTCAAACCAGCACTCAAATAGGATGCTGGCACTGAAGGCAGTAGCTTTACCGACTATGCCACAGCGCCGGCCCAAGGCAGAACCTTTTACACTTCACTGTATTCTGGCCTATAGTGCCCAGCGGTTTTTATTAAAGTGGCTTTATTGAGATATAATTCACATACCATCCAGTATAGCCATTTAAAGTATACAGTTTGATGGTTTTTAAATATATTCACAAAGTTTTGCAACCACCATCATTGTCTAATTTTAGAATCTTTTTCGCCTTCCCAAAATTCTTTGTACTCATCAGCATCCATTCTCTCTTCCTCCTTCCCTGTGGCAACCACTAATCTCCTTTCTGTCTGTAGATTTGCCTGTTATGATTCATGTAGATGAAATCATACCATCACTCCTTTATGACTTCTTTTACTTACCATGGTGTGTTAAAAGTCCATGCATGTTATAGCCCCAATATGTCATTTCCTTTTCTTGCATTGTCTGAATATTCTACATTTTGTTAACCATTCTTCAGTTGATGGACATGTTGAGTTGTTTCTAGTCTTTGGCTATTATGATTAATGCATCTATGGACATATATGTACAGGTTTTTGTGTGGATATGTTTTCATTTCTATTTGGATTAAGTATAGCAATGAAATTGATGGGTCCTACGATAACTGTCAAACCTTCCGAGGAACTTCTAGATTGTTTTCCAAAGTGGCTATACTTTTAAATTCTCAGCAGCAGCAAGTGAAGGTTTCTGTTTCTCCATATGTACACCAACACCTGTTTTTATTTGTATTTTTGAATGGAAGTATCCTGTGTGAGATTTCACTGTATACAACTTTACACCTGAGAGCAGATAACCAATGAGTTGAAGCTGAAAATTTCAGCCCTGCTTTGCAAGCCATTTCAACCCTACTATATTGCTAAATAATCCACCACTGTATTTTGAAAGCATGGGGGAGTCACGAGTGTCCTCAAACTGAAAGAACTGAAAAAGATGAGTAGTCCCTTCCATTTCACTAGATCCTCAGAACATTAGTAGAATTTTCAGCCTTGAAGACAGTCTTCATATTTCTTTCATTTTCATTTATCTACAGACAGAAGGAACTCAGCTGTGAAATAATACCAGCAAACCCACGGTGCTGGATAGTTGTTTACTGTAGCTTGTTTACTGACTTCATTGTTCCATGTCTGCATTCTCTGCAGAGGCCAACTGCTCTTAAGGACTGTAGGCAAACCTTTATCATAGCAGTCAATTTTGAGGAATCTCATTGATATTGCTATTTTACTTATTTAATGTTTATTAATTCTGTTATAATTTTAATAATTATCTTCAAAGTACTCAAACTGTAGGAAGGAATCTTTGTTTTATTCACTGACAGAACCTAGAACTCATGCAGTTCATGGTATATAGTAAATACTCAAATACTTGTTGAACAGATGAGTTGAATTCTTTCTATATCTGATGCATAACAAATGCTCAGTAAATGTTAGCTGTTATTTAAAGGGCCAAGTTCTATGTTAAGTACTTTACAATGATTAACTCACTTAATCCTCTCCATAACCAAGAAGGATGAATCTTAGTATTATATTCATTTTACAAAGGAGGAAAGGAGGTGCTTGGAACTTAGATAATTTGTTCAAGGTCACACACAAGACTGGTAAGTGGCAGAGCTGTTGTTGGAGCCCAGCCATGCTTGTCTGCTAAGCCTGTGCACTTGTTCTCAGTACTTCTCTGTCTTTGCTACTGAAGAATAAGCAATCAAAGCTCTGTGCCCTTTTATCATTGCCTGGCAGCCCCAGAACTGCCGAATGTTATGATTTAAACAGAAGAGAAATGCCGTTGTGTATGAGCCACCTCTCCTTGCTCTGCAGCAGGCAGTCCTTTGAAGTTGAGAGAACAGATATTCAGGGAATAGAAAAAGGAAACTTCAGACTGCTTGAATTTCATATGAAAAGTTGTCAGTTAGTGTTATTGATCCACCCCACATGTAGCAGCTGGTAAAGGGTTTGTTTTAAGTTGATGTTCTCCTGACGACTCGAAGTTTTGCTAAACTATAGTCACAGAATTGAGATTGCTTAAACTCAACCCAATCCTTCTGATGTGTAACTTTAAGAATTTATACTAATGCTCCTTTCTAACAGTAATAGCTATTCTTGAAGGCTGAAAAGAGGAAACCTAATGGGGTGGCTTATTTGAGGATGACAAACAAACACTTTTCTGGAAAGTCAAGAAAAACAACCAAAAATCAGTGCTGACTTGTAATTTAGTTTCTTGGAGCTATTACTGTGCTAATAAGTCTTAGTGAATAATTATAGCCAAGGAAAATATGTGTTATTTACAGACTTGAAAGAAATTAAGTCAGACATTTAAAAAATAAATGAGCATACCAACAAATGAAGTTTGTTTTATTTTTTTCAATTCGAAATTGAGAATAGTTCTGCCACAAATGCTGACCGGTCTGAAAGGCATGGTCAGAAATGTGAGAGTTGGTACATACTTTTTTAAATGTTGAAAAATTTTGGGTGGGAGGGAAGTTATGGGGGGGGGGGAAAGCCATTGTAATCCATAAGCTGTACTTTGGAAATTTATATTTATTAAATAAAATGGGAAATTTAAAAAAAGAAAAAAAATTAAGGACACTGTACAAGGCCAGATCTAATCACTACTTTTTGAGTAATAGATTTCCTGGTACCTGTGTTCCTCAGTGTTATAGATATCTGGAATGAAGTTTAATGAATAGTGCCTTATTCAAGAAAAGTAGAGCATTTAGTTTGCTGGGATAAAAGACGCAAAGTTGAGATATTATTTCCCTATGCTCACTATTTTAATCTGAATTAATTGCTGGATAGTTTTACAAGTGGAAAATATGTTAATGCACATTCTTATGGATCTGTTAAGTCTCCATTCCTTCTATTTGTTTATTTTTAATATCCCCTGACTGAGGCTGAGCTTTGCTTGCAGCCTGGCACTTGCAGCTTACACTGCCCTGGCCACAGGCATTGATTTAAGGGATAGGCGCGTGATCTAATTTGGGCCAAAAGAATCAAGGCCCAAGACTTTTTTTTTTTTTTTTTTGCTCAAGCTGTTGAGGTAGAGAAGCTCTTGTTTTCTGCTTTAGTTGAGAAGAAAAGAATGTGCATCTAAGGTTATTCTTTTTTGTTACTATGATAGGAAGGGCTTCCTGGGGTGGAAACCATCTAAAATGAGCAGAAAACCCAGGTCCTGATGACATGATTGGGGCCCTTAGATTAAGCTTTGTTCAAAATTATCTTTGCTCTTTGATTAAGTTTAATGAGCCAGTAAATGTCCCCACCGCATTTTTTTAAACTGATTTGAGTTGGATATTCTGGTCCTTGGAACCAAAAGCATACTGATGGTTCTGGTGACATATATTTTTTATTTTATTTGTTTATTTTTTGACAGGCAGAGTGGACAGTGAGAGAGAGAGAGAGAGACAGAGAGAAAGGTCTTCCTTCCGTTGGTTCACCCCCCAAATGGCCAGTGACATATGTTTAACTTCAATGACTCCTACCGCCTTCTGGACCAAGGATTCACACTCACTCACACACTAAGGCTGTTTACAATGGATTTTACTCATTCCCACATGAAAGCTATTCACAATGACTTGTCATATTTAAAGGATATATCTTTTACTGCTAAGTTTAAAATTAGATATATTATCTGAGTATTTTGGGGATGGGTCTCCTATTTGGAAAAACAACAAAGTGTCTTTGTAATAGTAAGTACCCTGGATATATCTTTATTTTGTGCATGTTTTCACTAGTTGTAAATTTAGCAGTAGAGTTTTTATTTTTGGTTATCAAATTAGGGCCTTGCATAGCCTTACTATCTATAAGAAAAATAACTGCTATCTATAAATAAGATTATGCAATTCATAGCCATGAATAATACATAAGCCATGAATATTTTTTGTTCTTGATAATTAAGATATGCTTCATTTTCTCCTGTTTGGGAAGAAACATAGTATTATAACAAGTAAATTTAATTTCAGCTTTGTCAGAAATTTTTCTGTTTGTGTTTTGATCTAAAAAATAGAATGGCTTATCTTAGCATTTTCTTATTAGGTCAGAGAGTTAGTTATTAGGATTTATACTCACATTTTTTTATTTTGTCTTTGAAAATATATTGAAGTATTTTGATATGTTTACATTTTACTTAAAAGTTATACTTACTGCATTAGTCAGGGTTTATTAAAAGGAACCACTATCCTTTGTGGGATAAAGTATTTCTTGTAGAAATTTGAATTTGTAGAGTTGTGGGAGGAGCTAGAAAAGGTCCAGAAAGGAAATGAAAAGATCAGAGAAAATGTCATCAACTGGTTAATATAAAAATCCAAGGATGTCCAGTTATCAAAACAAAACTGTGAAAGAAAAGTTGATAGATTAGCTGGATTAACTGGTTAGCCAATACCGCTGTACATTCAGTGCCAAACGTCCAGGGGTGGGCTTGGGGCTGCTGTTGAGAAGAAGTGGATGCCAGGACCAACTAAAGGCTGCTGGCAGCTCTGCATCTGTCCAAATCTGTGTCTGACTGTGATGACCTAGACAGCATCCTGGCTAATCCTTTGCATTCACTTTCTAATTCTTGTGAATATGCATGTTTGTGCCAATTCCAACCTGGAAGCAGACAGGGAAGAGGATTTGGGGAAGCTAGTTCTAGCTTTACTACCATATTTGTTGTTAATATTTCACTGCAAAATGCATTCATGTTGAGAAAAGATTGATAGAGTAATTTGATATTCCAATATACACATCTGCCAACACACAACTAATTGTATAGCACAGTGTACTGGGTAAGGGCAGGGGTTTAAATCACATGAACATGAACTTATATCTGTCTTCACCATATTTACAATGTTTTTTTTTTAAAGATTTATTTTTATTTATTTGAAAGAGTTACAGTGAGAGGTAGAGACAGAGAGAGAGGTCTTCCATCTGCTGGTTCACTCCCCAGATGGCTGCAACAGGCGGAGCTGCACCAATTAGAAGCCAGGAGCCAGGAACTTCCTCCGGGTCACCCACGTGGGGGCAGGGGCCCAAGCACTTGGGCCATCTTCTACTGCTTTCCCAGGCATAGCAGAGCTGGATCAGAAGTGGAGCAGCCGGGGCTAGAACTGGTGCCCATATGGGATGCCGCTGCTTCAGGCCAGGGCGTTAACCCGCTGTGCCACAGGGCCGGCCCCAGACAACAGTTTTAAAAAGCATCTGAAGCATTGGTTACTTCATCTGTGAAAAAAGTGATGCTAATAATATCTATTACAAGCAATTGATATGGAAGCATATAGATTTATTGGATTTGATATAGTTCATGGCAAATAGCCATCACACATGATGTACTGTACATTAATTCATATGCCTTTTATTATCTACAAAAATAATTGTCAAGACTCGAAAAGTAGAGCACTTTAAATAAAAAAATTTGGATGTGGCTCTTTCCTTAGTAAAATCCCATTTTTCTACACTCTTCTCTGATGCTTTGTTGGATGTAGAATTCTAGATGGGCAGTTTTCTTTCCCTATTTTAAATGTTTTATGTGCATGGTTTCCAAAAAGAAGTCACTTTGACTCTTATCTTTTATTACTTTGCTGATAAGATGTCCTCTCACCTCCTGAGCCCTCCTTCTAGCTTCTTCAAAATTTTCTCTTTGCCTTTGATTTTCTGCAATTGGAATGTGATCTGCCTGGGTGTTATTGCTGCAGTACTTATCTTTCTTGGTCTTCCCCAGACTTTTTGTATCTGTGGTTGGGTTTCTGCTGTTGATTTTGGAAAATTTTCAATCATAACTTCAAGTCTTTCTCACCTTTGTTCACCTTCTAGTCACATATCTTATACTTTTTTATATTTTTCATAGTTCTTACTTATTTTCTTCTTGTTTTTACTTTTTTTCTTCATATTTAAGTTTTTGAGGTTTCTATTAACCTATCTTGAACTTTTCAGCTATGTAATGTTTACTGATGAACCCATAAATGACATTTTTTATTTCTGTTACTGCAATTTTTCCATAGAGTTGTTTACTTTTAATTTTTATTAAATAAATTAAATGAATATATAAAATTGTGCATATGGGTATTCTGTGATGTTTTGTTACATGTTCATATTGTATAATATTCAGTCAAGTTAAACATGTTTGTTCTTTCAAGCATTTAACATTCTTAATAGTGAAAGCATCCAAAATCTTATGTTTGAGATTTTTTTTTTTTTGACAGGCAGAGTGGACAGTGAGAGAGACAGAGAGAAACGTCTTCCTTTGCCTTTGATTCACCCTCCAATGAATAGAGAAATATACAGCACATTAATATTATCTATAGTCATCTTGCTGTGAACTAGAATCACAGAACTTCTAAGTAGCAATAACTAGCCCATAACCTAATAAACCTTTCCCAACCCTTCTCTCACTTTCCCTCCAGAGTCTCTGGTAGACACCATTATATTTTTAACTTTTAAGAGATCATCTAAATTTCCACATATGTTTGAAATCGTGTTATTTGTCATTTTGTGCTAGGCTTATTTCACTTAACATAATAACTTACAGGTCCATCCATGTAGTTGCATATGACAAGATTTCATCTTTTTGATGTCTGCATAATATTCCGTTGTATTTCAACCATATTTTCTTTGTCATTCATTGGTGGGGCAGATACATAGGCAGTTTCCATTTCTTGGCTGTTGTGAAGAGTGTCGTGATAAACATGGGAGTGTAGATGTCTCTTCAACAGATCAATTTCATTTCCCTTGTGAAAATTTAATCTATTAATATTTACAGTAATTATTGATAGTTATGGTTTCAGTGAAACCACCTTGTTTTTTTTCATGTTTTTATTGTACTTCCTTTCTGTTTTTTTCCCTCTCGAATAATCTTAATTTGTGGATAAGGGATTTTCTCCAGTGGTATATTTTCATTATTTGCCTTTTTTTGGTAAGCCTATTATAGGCTCTTGTTTTGTGGCTACTATGAGGCTTACAAAAAATTTCTTTTTGCTATAACAAGTTATCTTAAAATGATAACAACTTAATACTTATTATAAAGATAGGGAAAGAGACAACTGAAAACCAAAAAAAAAAAAAAAAAAGAAGAAAAAATACATCCTACTAAGTGCCTTTACATTTGTGCTCTATTTTTTTCCACATTTTAAATTTTTGGTGTTACATCTGACCTTTTTCAATATTTCCTGTCAGTTAACATGTTAGTGGAGTCATTATAATTTTTTTAGTCTTTACAAAAGATACAAATGGTTTACTCACCATGTTTACAATATTAGAGCATTCTAAATTTGTTTGTATTGTTGCTCTTACCAGTGAGTTTTCCACTGTCTGTTACTTTATTCTTGTTATCATCTCTATTTCAGTTTGAGGAACACCCTTTAGCATTTCTTGTAACACAGGTCTGGTAGTGATAAATCCTCTCAGGTTTTGTTTGTCCAGGAATGTGTATTTCTCTCCCTTATAACTGAAAGTTTTACTGGACACAGTATTCTTTGCCAGCAAATTTTTTCTTCAGTAATGTGGAAGTTTTTCCCATCCTCTTCCCCCTGCAACCTTGGCCTCTAAGGTTTCTGCTGAGAAGTCTGCTGTCATTCAAATTGGGACTCCATTTTTTGTTATTTGCTTCTTTTTTCTTGCAGCTTTAACCTTGGAGAGCTTGACTATAATGGCTGGAGGTATACTTGATTGGGTTGAATCTGACTGGTGATCTTTGACCTTCTTGTACTTGGATAGTTGTGTCTTTGTCTAGGTTTGGAAAGTTTTCCATTATTGTCTCTGACCATTTTCTGTACCTCTTTGACATTCAAGGTCTCTCTTGAACCCCAGCAACTCAAATATTTGCTTTATCATGGTACCCCATATTTCCCAGAATCTTTTTCCTTCTTGATTCTTAGTTTTCTTTTTTTCTTCCAGCTATGTATTTTATTTCTTAAAGAACATTTTATTTATTATTTTTGAGATAACATTTTTGATTTATAGTTTATTGAATCTACTAAATAAAGACTTCAACAAATAATATGTGAAAAGACCATAGTCCAGCAGGAAAATAGGCAGGGGTTAGACACAATAATCAAAAGAAAAAAATGTTCAACTTTGCACATATAAATTTTTAAATAGTCATAACTATGTATTTTCAAATAGCCTGTTTTTGAGCTAACTGATTCTTCTGTTTGATCTATTCTGCTATCAATGCCATTTGTCATGTTTTGAATTTCACCTGTTGTACTTTTAAGTTGAAAATTTTTGCTTGATTTTGTTTAATTTCTTCCTTCCATCTCTATCAAATCTCTGTTAGAATATTCAATCTTTTCTCTATGTTCTCTAGAATTTTATTGAGTTTCTTAAAATTCAAATCTGTTTAAAATCTGTTATTGATGTTTCGTTTGGTATGAACTGAGGAAGTACCTAAAATGGAGTAATTCATCTCTATGGGCCTCTTCTAGGTCCTGTGATAAGCTCAGGTTCCTTGTCTTGTGTCCACAAATGCCAGGATGCTAGATCATGTCTGGAGCCTCAGACCACTAAGACCTGGGTGACCTTACAGTAGTACCAAGGCTGCTATGGTCTGTCTGCCTCTGAGGTAGGCTCACTGTTTGATACTATACCTATTAGCTACTGGTGATTTTGGCTGAGATATAATATATATTCAACTAGGACCACAGAACTCTGCTGGGCACAGAAGTTGGTTCAAAACCTCGTTCTGTAGCCACTGGCCTGGGAAAAGGGACCAATAGGATGTGCTCAGTGTTGGGGTTTATCTGACTGGCACTGAGTCCCCAGACAGGGCTGTGATTCCTTATTTTCTGCTCAAGGTGTTAGGAGGGTTAACAGAGGAAGCCCATCAGTTACTCAGGTGCTTGGTGAGTCTCACCTGAATCTTAGAGTCACCAGTTCCTGTGCAGTCTTAGGGGTTCACATCCTGCAAAAGGATGGTGATAACATAAACCAAAACAAGTCTATCTCACTAGGGTACAGGTATCCACCTAATCTGAGGTAAGTCCAGGCACTTGACTTGGGTCAGAAACTGCTAGGATCTGCCCAGTGTTGTGCTATAGTAGCCCAGTACTGCCCCAAGACACGGTTCCATGGCTTCTTGCTGTGTTTCCAAAGTTGGAGGAGAGTGATGAAGACAATGTTTAGCTGCAGTCCAGCCTTATTCTACAGCCCTGCTGTGGTGGTAAGCTGTGGGGGAAGAGAGCATTCTATCATTTAATTAAACCTCAATTTTTTTGAAGGCCTATGTCTTAGAGATGTCCAGTGGTTCTTCTGTATATAGATTGTTACTTCATTGCCCATTAATACTGATTTTCCTGATTGAGGATTGTGTCTAATTTATTTCCTTAACATTCTGACTTCTGTGAACTGTGGTTTATTTTTTCCCCTTAAATGAGATAGAAAGGCTAGAGCTTGCTGGAGAGCCTTTCATGAGGAGGCATTTTCTTTGCACAGCTGGGATAAGTTTTCAGGATGAAACTCTGGAAAAGTTCTTTCCTCTGGAAAAACGACCTATTTTATGTATAAAATTTTCCAGTTACTCTTCCTGCCAATTGCCAGAGCCAGGATGGCATATTTCTTGAACTGTCACTGTGAATGACTGGTGCTATTCTTGGACAGAAAGGTCAAGAAAGAGTGGAGCCTCCCTTAAGACAGAAACCCCAGGAATTTCTTATTCCTCCATTAGTCCATATTCAAGACTTCATCAGTTCATCCATTCAACCATTTAAGTGTTCCTACTGGTTTAAAGTTTTGATGGCTTCTCCAGTTAACCAGTTATTATATGTAGGAATTAGCTTCACATGACTATAACCATTTTGGATGTTACCACCATCTTGCTCTATAGGTAACCCTTGAGGTCATCCAAAATCCTAGGATGGGATAAGTGAGGTTACTAAATTGGTCCTGTAAGTAATTTCTGGAATCTTAATGTTTATTTTGAAAAAAATATTTATTTTACTTATTTAAAAGAGTTACAGAGAGGCAGAGGCAGAGAGAGAGAGAGAGGCGGGGGGGGGGGTCTTCTATCTGCTGGTTTACTCCCAAAATGGTGTCAGTGGCCGGAACTGCGCCAGTCTGAAGCCAGGAGCCAGGAGCTTCCTTTGGGAATTCCCTGAAGGTGCAGGGGCCCAATGATTCAGACCATTTTCTACTGCTTTCCCAGGCCATAGCTGAAAGTTGGGTCAGACGTGGAGCAGCCAGGACTCAAACTGGCGCCCATATGGTATGCTGGCACTGCAGGCAGTGGCTTTACCTGCTATGCCACAGCACTGGCCCATATTAATGTTTCTTGAGAAACTCTTCATGCATTTAGCTTCAGGTCCTCTTTGTCCAGTTTAATGTATGAAGTTCTTATTATTGACTGGGGGTGTTGGAATCTATTGTTTCATGGCCACATGAGATCATATTTCTGTCTATAAGTCTCCCCAATAAATTAGCTTCTATGTAATATTGGATATGTATTTTTTTAAGATTTATTTTTATTTATTTGAAAGTCAGAGTTACACAGATAGACGAGAGGCAGAGAAAGAGAGAAAGAGAGGAGAAGAGAGAGAGAGAGAGAGAGAGAGAGAGAGAGAGAGAGAAGGAGGTCTTCCATCCAATGGATCACTCCCCAATTGGCTGCAATGCCTGGAGCTGTGCCGATCTGAAGCCAGGAGCCAGGAGCTTCATTCCAGGTCTCCCATGTGGGTGCAGGGGCCCAAGGACTTGAGCCATCTTCCACTGCTATCCCAGGCCACAGCAGAGAGCTGGATTGGAAGAGGAGCATCCGGGACTACAACAGGCATCCATCTGGGATGCCGATGCTTCAGGCCAGGTCATTAACCTGCTGCACCACAACGCTGGCCCCGGATATGTATTGTTTATTTAGTCTCTCATTCTCTTCTACTTTTGGTGACTGACTGATTATCTTATGCTGTTTTTTGCGGGTTTCTATTTGTTGTTGTTGTTTTTTTCTGAAACACTCTATTTCCCTAGATGTACCTTTCTGTCCAGGTTTTATGGTAGTAGTTTGCTCTGCAATATTAGCTCTATGGTGAATCCAGAAAAGTTGCTGATTTTTGGTGTGTTCAGTTTTTATTTAACTTTTATTTAATGAATATATATTTCCAAAGTACAGCTTATGGATTACAATGGCTTCCCCCCCCGTAACTTCCCTCCCACCTGCAACCCTCCCCTCTCCTGCTACCTCTCCCATTCCATTCACATCAAGATTCATTTTCAATTATCTTTATATACAGAAGATCAATTTAGCATATATTAAGTAAAGATTTCAACAGTTTGCACCCACACAGAACATAAAGTGTAAAATACTGTTTGTGTACTAGTTATAGCAAAAAATCACAATGTACAGCACATTAAGGACAGAGATCCTACATAAGGAGTAAGGGCACAGTGATTCCTGTTGTTGACTTAACAATTTGACTATTGCTCCCCCATTCACGGAGGAGCGACACTAGACCCTGCGCTGTTCTTTTGTCTGCTCGGCCCTTCCCGGGTTAGCTGCCGTTCCCTCACTAGAGGAGGAATGACACCATCCTGGGTTAGCTGCCGGCCCCTCCACCTCTGTGGAGGAGCGGCACCCCCCGCCGCTTTCCCCACTTCTGCGGAGGAGCAGCACACCGCCGGCCGGCTCTCTCAGGGGCTGCTCAGATGTTCCTCAGGTGTTCCTTCAGATGTTCCTGGTGCATGTTGTCTCTCTCCTCCTTTATAGTCCTCTTCCACCAATTCCAACTCTGCTGCCCACACACCGAGCACGCTGCTCTCCTCCAATCAGGAGCAGGATCAGCTCCTGCAGCTTATCAAACTGATGAGGCAGCTGCGTAGAGGTTGTTTGCTGCCTCAGCGCCATATTGTGGGAGAGCAGATGCATAGAATAAGTCTTAATTCCAATAACTTAGTCTAGTCTCAGTTGTTCCCCACATTTGACACTCTTGTTTATGGCATCAGTAATCACCCTAGGCTCTTGTCATGAGCTGCCAAGCCTATGGAGGCCTTTTGAGTTCACTGACTCTGATTATATTTAGACAAGCTCATAGTCAAAGTGGAAGTTCTCTTCTCCCTTCAGAGAAAGATACCTCCTTCTTTGATGACCTGTTTTTTCCACTGGGATCTCACTCGCAGAGATCTTTCATTTAGGTCATTTTTTTTTTAGCACAGTGTCTTGGCTTTCCATGCCTGAAATACTCTCATGGGCTTTTCAGCCAGCTCTGAATGCCTTAAGGGCTGATTCTGAGGCCAGAGTTCTATTTAGGACATCTGCCATTCTATGAGTCCACTGTGTATCCTGCTTCCCATGTTGGATCATTCTCTGAATTTTTTATTCTATCAGTTTGTATTTGCAGACACTAGTCTTGTTTGTGTGATCCCTTTGACTCTTAGTCCTATCATTATGATCAATTGTGAACAGAAATTGATCACTTGGACTAGTGAGATGGCATTGGTACATGCCACCTTGATGGGATTGAATTAGAATCCCCTGGCATGTTTCTAACTCTACCATTTGGGGCAAATCTGATTGAGCATGTCCCAAATTGTTCATCTCTTCTCTCTCTTATTCCCACTCTTATATTTAATAGGGATCACTTTTCAGTTAAGTTCAACACTTAAGAATACTTGTGTATTAATTACAGAGTTAAACCAATAGTATTAAGCAGAACAAAAAAGAAATACTAAAAGGGATAAAATATTAAGTTGTTCATCAACAGTCAGGGCAAGGGCTGATTAGTCATTGTTTCTCATAGTGTCCATTTCACTTCAACAGGTTTTCTTTTTGGTTCTCGGTTAGTTGTCACTGATCAGGGAGAACATATGATTTTTGTCCCATTGGGACTGGCTTACTTCACTCAGCATGTTTTCCAGATTCCTCCATTTTGTTGCAAATGACTGGATTTCATTGTTTTTTAAGGCTGTATAGTCTTCTATAGAGTACGTATCCCATAATTCTTCATCCAGTCTACTGTTGATGGGCATTTAGGTTGATTTCAGGTCTTAGCTATTGTGAATTGAACTGCAATAAACACTAAGGTGCAGACAGCTATTTTTGTTTACCAATTTAATTTCCTTTGGGTAAATTCCAAGGAGTGGGATTGCTGGATTGTATGGTAGGGCTATGTTCAGGTTTCTGAGGAATCTCCAGACTGACTTCCATAGTGGCTTAACCAGTTTGCATTCCCACCAACAGTGGGTTAGTGTCCCTTTTTCCCCACATCCTCGCCAGCATCTGTTGTTGGAAGATTTCTGTATGTGAGCCATTCTAACCGGGGTGGGGTGAAACCTCATTGTGGTTTTGATTTGCATTTCCCTGATTGCTAGTGATCTTCAACATTTTTTCATGTGCCTGTTGGCCATTTGGATTTCCTCTTTTGAGGAAATCGAAATTTTCTCTGTTTAGGTCCTTGGCCCATCTCTTAAGTGGATTTTTTGTTTTGTTGTTGTGGAGTTTCTTGATTTCTTTGTAGATTCTGGTTATTAATCCTTTATCTGTTGCATAGTTTGCAAATATTTTTTCCCATCCTGTTGGTTGCCTCTTCACTTTCCTGTTTCTTTTGCAGTACAGAAACTTCTCAATTTGATGCAATCCAAATAGTTAATTTTGGCTTTGACTGCCTGTGCCTCCCGGGTCTTTTCCAAGAAGTCTTTGCCTGTGCATATATCATGAAGGGTTTCTCCAATGTTCTCTAATAATTCGATGTCGGGTCGTAGATTAGATCTTTAATCCATGTTGAGTGGATTTTTGTGTAAGGTGTAAGGTAGGGGTCTTGCTTCATGATTCTGCATGTGGAAATCCAGTTTTCCCAGCACCATTATTGAATAGACTGTCCTTGCTCCAGGAATTGGTTTTAGATCCTCGATCAAATATAAGTTGGCTGTAGATGTTTGGGTTGCTTTCTGGTGTTTCTATTCTGTTCCATTGGTCTATCCATCTGTTTCTGTACCAGAACCATGCTGTCTTGATTACAACTGCTCTGTAGTTTATCCTGAAATCTGGAATTGTGATGCCTCTGGCTTTGTTTTTGTTGTACAAGATTGCTTTAGCTATTTGAGGTCTCCTGTGTTTCCATATGAATTTGAGCATCATTTTTTTCTAGATCTGAGAAGAATGACTTTGGTATTTTGATTGGTGTCGCACTGAATCTATAAATCGCTTTTGGGAGAATGGACATTTTGATGATATTGATTCTTCCAAACCATGGGCATGGATCTTTTTCATCTTTTCCTTACAATTCCTTTGATCTGTGTGTATATATGTATATAAAACACACATTGTGATTTCTTCTGAATTTATCAAACCCACTTAATTTTATGAGAACTTTCCTGTTCCTACCCTTTATAAACACTGAAGAGCCTTGTTAGCCAGATATGTACTTTGTAACACTCTTCTGGACCATAGTTGCTTTAAGTAATCAAAATGTGGGCAATATGGACTTTTTTCTCCTACTGATTTAGAACCTCAATTGAGTGACACCTTGACTCTGCAAATTAGTCTCCTGTTTTCGAGTAAGCTTGACAGTTGTAAGGAAGCTACCATTTGCTGTGTACAAATTGAATAAGAGAAAACTATTCAATGAAATCAGTTGATATTCTGATAGAGTCAGATGTGTGAAAACACACAGCCTTAGAGAGAAAGAAGGTGAGAATCTTGGGTGTCAGTGATATCCTGCACGTGCCTTGGACTCTGAATTTTCTTCTAATAAATCTTCCTTTGTTGCTAAAGAAGCTACATATTTTAAAACACATGTCTTACAGTCAGAGGTTACATTGATATGCGAATCAGAATGAATTGTATGGGAGAATTGTACTTTTGTTTGACCATTAACTTTTTTAAAAAGATTTATTTATTTGTTTGAAAGTCAGTTACACAGAGAGAAGGAGAGGCAGAGAAAGAGAGGTCCTCCATCTGCTCTACTCCCCAATTGGCTGCAATGGGCAGAGGTAAGCCATTATAAATCCAGGAGCCACGAGCCCCCTCTTGGCCTTCCATGCGAGTGCAGGGGCCCAAGGACTTGGGCCATCCTCCACTGCCTTCCAGGGCATAGCAGAAAGCTGGATCAGAAGTAGAGCAGCTTGGACTCGAGATGGCGCCCATATGGGATGCAGGCACTGCTGGCAGCAGCTTTACTCACTAGGTCACAGTGCTAGCCCCTGACCATTAACTTTTAGAAGTACATAGGCACCCAGGCATACATAAATGTTTGTATTAATTATTAAGTAACTCTAGACCTTTGGAATAAGGATGTATAAGTAAAAAACTTATATAAGTCCTTAAGGCTTCCATTCAATGTTATAAGATCAATTTAATTTAATTGGATTCAATGGTTAACTCCATTTCCTATTGGAAAATATTTGATCAATCTTGTGAGCTAATGGATTGCATATATTTGACTTTCTGACTAAAATTGTTGAATTATGAGTTTCTTTACCCAGAGGAACTTCTTTGTAATTTCAGTTTATAGACTTACTGGCCAGCTGTCCAGAATAAGGGAGAAATTCATTAAACAGTCAGGTGACAGGATGATTATAGTCTTTGGAAAATAAGGACAGTTAGACATAAGACAGGCTGATGGATCAGTTGTATTAGAGGTACTTTTACAGAGAACATGAAAACTTATCACTGGGTCCTTTTAGCTTGGTTCTTAGGATTTCTGATATTATGTATGCAGAAGTCAGCTTTCTTTGGAATGCAGTCTTTAAGACCACTAGGACCATCAGGGATTGGTAGTTTAAGGATACTAACAGATTCTGTGACACTAATTCAAGATAGGATTAGGTAGTAAAATCTCCCTCCTTTTTGCTATTACTTATTTTCATTGTTTTTGGAAATAAGACATTGGGTACACATAAGACAAAACATAGGAGAAAATATTAATTATCTTAGATTTAGAAAACATTTCTTAATATAACCCAAAACACATAAATTATGGAAGAAAAACATCAATAAATTCAGGTTTATCAAAGTTAGAAAATTTGTTCTACTAAGTCTGATTTGTAAAAAAAAAAATGAAAAGGAAAACTACAAATTGGGAGAAAATAATTGTAAAACACATTTTTGACAATACATGATGTATTTCTGCTGTGTGATACATGTAATATATCCATACAATGGCATACTACTTTTATGCCTTGACAGTAAGAAGATAGCTTAATAAAAATGCTGGATGAAATACATTTAAAAATCTCTAAAGAAGTGCACAGATAGCAAATGACAATATGTAAAAGTGTTCAGCATCAGTGATCATGACAAGAATGCCAATTAAACCAAAATGAAATATAACACTCCCAGAAGAGTGGTTAAAATTAAAAAGATTGTCCATAACAAGTTCTGGCAAAATATGGAAAAACCAAAATTTTCATACATTGCCAGTATAGTATAAAATGGCAATAATATTGCTATGGTTATTTGTGTGTGTTAACTTGGCTAGGCTGATGGATGCCCATATGATTGGCAAAATATTATTTCTGTGAATGTCTGTGACAGTGTTTCCAAAAGTGATAAGCATTTGAATCAGTGGATTGAGTAAAAAATATCCCTATCGATAACGTGGGTGGTCTCATCCAATTCATTGTAGACCCAGATAGAACAAACATGCAGAGGAAGCATGAATTGTCTTTTTTTTTTGATTCAGTGATTTTTTTTGTTCTTTTTTTTGCTTTCAAACTTTTATTTAATGAATATAAATTTCCAAAGTACAGCATATGGGTTATAATGGCTTCCCCCCATAACATCCCTCCCACCCGCAACCCTCCCCTTTCCC
This sequence comes from Oryctolagus cuniculus, assembly GCF_964237555.1. Classification (NCBI taxonomy): domain Eukaryota; kingdom Metazoa; phylum Chordata; class Mammalia; order Lagomorpha; family Leporidae; genus Oryctolagus; species Oryctolagus cuniculus. The sequence continues at coordinate 111,519,161 of NC_091436.1, read as the reverse complement.
ACTCCCTCTCCCCTTCCATTCACATCAAGATTCATTTTCGATTCTCTTTATATACAGAAGATCAGTTTAGCATACATTAAGTAAAGATTTCAACAGTTTGCTCCTACACAGAAACATAACAGTGAAAAATACTGTTTGAGTACTAGTTATAGCATTAAATCTCAATGTACAGCACACTAAGGACAAAGATCCTACATGAGGAGTAAGTGCACAGTGACTCCTGTTGTTGACTTAACAAATTGACACTCTTGTTTATGGCATCAGTAATCACCCTAGGCTCTTGTCATGAGCTGCCAAGGCTATGAAAGCCCCCTGAGTTCACTGACTCTGATCATATTTAGACAAGGCCATGGTCAAAGTGGAAGTTCTCTCCTCCCTTCAGAGAAAGGTACCTCCTTCTTTGATGACCCGTTCTTTCCACTGGGATCTCACTCGCGGAGATCTTTCATTTAGGTTTGTTTTTTTTTTTTTTTTTTTTTTTTTTTTTTTTTTTTTTTTTTTTTTTTTTCCCCAGAGTGTCTTGGCTTTCCATGCCTGAAATACTCTCATGGGCATTTCAGCCAGATCCGCATGCCTTAAGGGCTGATTATGAGGCCAGAGTGCTGTTTAGGACATCTGCCATTCTATGGGTCTGCTGTGTATCTCAATTCCCATGTTGGATCATTCTCTCCCTTTTTGATTCTATCAGCTAGTATTTGCAGACACTATTTTTGTTTATGTGATCCCTTTGGTTCTTAGTCCTATCATTATGATTAATTGTGAACAGAAATTGATCAGTGGGACTAGTGAGATGGTATTGGTACATGCCACCTTGATGGGATTTAATTGGAATCCCCTGGTATGTTTCTAACTCATTCAACACACAATTATTCTTAAGTGCTGAAACTTAACAGAAAAATGATTGCTGTTAAATGTAAGAGTGGGAATAAGAGAGGGAAGAGATGTGCAATTCAGGACATGCTGAAGCTGACTTACCTCAAACGGTAGAGTTAGATTCAGTGATTTTTTTTTTAACTTTTATCCAATGAGCATAGATGTCCAAAGTACAGCCTATGGACTACATTAGCCTCCCCCACCCCCCAATGACTTCCCTCCCACCCGCAACCCTCCCCTTTCCCGCTCTCTCTCCCCATCCATTCATATCATGATTCATTTTCAATTTTCTATATATACAGAAGATCAGTTTAGCATACATTAAGTAAATATCTCAACAGTTTGCACCCACATAGAAACACAAAGTGAAATATACTGTTTGAGTACTCGTTATAGCATTAAATCTCAATGTACAGCACGCTAAGGACAGCATTTTTATTAAGCTATCTTCTTACTGTCAAGGCATAAAAGTAGTATGCCATTGTATGGATATATTACATGTATCACACAGCAACTCCCGCTGTTGACCTCACAAATTGACACTCCTGTTTATGGCATCAGCAATCTCCCTATGCTCCAGTCATGATTTTCCAAGGCTATGGAAGCCTTTTGAGTTCTCCGACTCTTATTTAGAAAAGGTCATAGTCAAAGTGGAAGCTCTCTCCTCCCTTCAGAGAAAGGCACCTCCCTCCTTGAAGACCCGCTCTTTCCACTGGGATCTCACTCATAGAGATCTTTCATTTAGGTTTTTTTTTTCTTTTTTTTTGCCAGAGTGTCCTGGCTTTCCATGCCTGCAACACTCCCATGGGCTTCCCAGCCAGATCCGAATGCCCTCAGGGCTGATTCTGAGGCCAGAATGCTGTCCAGGACATCTGCCATTCCATGAGTCCACTGTGCATCCTGCCTCCCATGTTGGATCACTCTCTCCTTTATTAATTCTATCGGTTAGTATTAGCAGGCACTAGACTTGTTTATGTGATCCCTTTGTCTCTTAGTCCTTTCATTATGATCAATTGTGAACTGAAATTGATCACGTGGACTAGTGAGATGGCATTGGTACACGGCACCTTGATGGGACTGAACTGGAATCCTCCGGTATGTTTCAACTCCACCATCTGGGGCAATTTTTCTCTCCTAGCACCTGTGCTATGTCTCGCCATTCCCTCCTAGCCTTTAGTGTTTCTGATGAGAAGTCTGCTGTGAGTATAATTGGAGATCCTCTGAGAGTAATCTGACGTTTCTCTCTTGCACATTTTAGGATCTTTTCTTTATGTTTCACTGTGGTGACTTTAATTACAATGTGTCGTGGTGAGGATCTCTTTTGGTCATGTTTACTGGGGGTTCTATGAGCTTCCTGTACTAGGATGTCTCTGTCCTTCTCCAAACCTGGAAAGTTCTCTGCTAGTTTCTCACTAAAAAGGCCTTCTAATCCTTTCTCTCTCTCCATGCCTTCAGGAACTCCTGGAACCCGAATTTTTTTTTTTTTTATAGTATCCTGTAGATTCCCAACAATATTTTTTAGATTTCTAATTTCCTCTTCTTTTCTTTGGTTTGACTGTATCCTTTCCTGTTCTCTGTCTTCTAAGTCCAATATTCTCTCTTCTGCTTCACCCATTCTGTTTTTAAGGCTCTCTAATGTGTTTGTCATTTGATCTATTGAGCTCTTCATTTCATTTTGATTTCTCTTCACTATCACACTTTCCTGTTCTACTAGTTTCTGCATTTCATTTTGATTCTTCCTTAAAATTTCATTTTTACAAGAGAGATTTTCAATCCTGTCCAATAAGGATTTCTGTAGTTCAAGGATTTGCTTTTGAAAACTTCTAAATGTTCTTATCATAAATTTTTTGAAATCCGTATCTTGCATTTCTTCTATCTCATCATCTTCATAATCTTGGCTTGGGGTGTTTTGTTTATTTGGAGGTGTCATAGTGTCATTGTTGATCTTGTTCCCTCGATTATTTGTGTTTGTTGCTTGGTATAGTTAATTCTTCTTCCCTCACTGTGAGTTTTTTTTTTTTTTTTTAATACTATGTCTGCGTTAAGTGGACTGCCTGCTGTTGGAGGAGCCTTGGAGGCTTGAGATGTGTGTGGCCTGAGAGCTCTGCTTGGTTCTTCCGGGTTACAGGTGTGCATAGGTGACACCCTCAGGTTATGCATGGTAAATCTCTCTCTATTTATTTATTTATTCATTCATTCATTTATTTATTTATTTTATTTTTTATTCAGAAGGTAAGTAATACTGCACAGCTGAGCAGAATTGATGGTATTTAGCTTCCAGTCTCTGGCTTCTACCCAAAGAGTCTGTGCCAGCTCAGTTTCTCCTGCGGACTCCCACTGGGTTGCCTAGGCTACTGAATTGTAGCCTTTGCTCTCCCCTTTTGTTATGTATATCCCAAGCAGGGCCTGCTCTTTGTCTCTTGCTGGCCTTTGCAAGGTTGGCGGAGAGAGAGAAACTTGTTTGTACCACTACCCCCCCTCCTTTTTTTTTCTTTTTTTTTCCCTTCTCTCCTGTAGTCAGTCTGGTGAACTTTCCCGCCTCAAAGCCCGCTTCCCTCTAAATTCTGTCCACCGTTTCCTCGCCAATGTCTCTGGTTACTGAGCTCACCTCCCCTTCCAGCGCCGATGTGTGGACTCGGAGCCCTGGACGTCCCTGCTCTCCCCGCTGGCGTCTGTGTGACATCCACTTCCCTTCCCGCACTCTGATTCAGTGATTTTTATTATGAAATAGGAAATTTGATGAAATGAGAAGCTTCAATGAGAAGTGATAATCATATATGACTGTTGCTTATTTCATTTGCACACAGAGTCAGAACAGTAGAGAACGGATCTCTCTGTGTCCACATTGCTTCCCTGCATTCCATCAGAGAGTTGAGTCTTTTTAAAAAAATTTTTTTTGGACAGGCAGAGTGGACAGTGAGAGAGAGAGATACAGAGAGAAAGGTCTTCCTTTTGCCGTTGGTTCACCCTCCAATGGCCGCCGTGGCTGGCGCGCTATGGCCAGCGCAGCATGCCAATCCAATGGCAGGAGCCATGTACTTATCCTGGTCTCCCATGGGGTGCAGGGCCCAAGCACTTGGGCCATCCTCCACTGCACTCCCGGGCCACAGCAGAGAGCTGGCCTGGAAGAGGGGCAACTGGGACAGAATCCGGTGCCCTGACCGGAACTAGAACCCGGAGTGCTGGCGCCACAAGGCAGAGGATTAGCCTAGTGAGCAGCGGCGCTGGCCAAAATTTTTTTAAGGTAAACAAATATTATGTATTTCATGTATACAGATTTAGGAACGTAGTGATTCTCCCCACCCTACCCTTCCTCCCACCCATACTCCCACCTTCCTGATCTGCTTCAGTTTACTTTGTATTCATAAGATTAACACTACACTAAATAAAGAGTTCAACAAAGAGTAAGAAGAAAAGAAACAGTATTCCTCAACAGTAGAGACAAGGACTGTAAAAAAAAAATTGAATCTCAAAATGTCAATTTCACTCCTATATATTACATTTTTGGTACTCTATTAGTTATCAAATATCAAGGAAACCATGTGATATTTGTCACTTAGGGACTGGCTTATTTCATTGAGTATAATGGCTTCTAGTTGCATCCATTTTGTTGGAAAAGATAGGATTTCATTCTTTCTTATGGCTGAGAAGTATTCCATTTTTATCTCAATTTTTAAAATTTAATTTAATTTCATTTAAGTTACTCAAGTTTCTATATTTCCTATATACAGTTTAGGAACAAAGTGGGACTTCTCCTCCACACCACACACATTCTAAGCTTTCCTAGTGTCCTGCTTGGATTCGCATTCTTAATTTTTACAATGATTCATTGTCAGTTTACTTTGAGATCAAATAGTTAATACTACTCTAAGCAAAGGAGTTCAGCACATAGTATGAGGAGAAAGAAAACAAGACAAAATAAAACTAAACAACTAAACATTGTTCCTCAATGGAAGAGACAAGGGCTATAAACAATCATCCTTTCTCAAAATGTCTATTTTGCTCCAATACATTACATTTCATGTATTCTATTAGTTGCATCAGATCAGGGAAAACAATGATATTTTTCTTTTTGGGATTGGCTTATTTCACTAAGTATAATGGTCTCCAGTTGTTACCATCTTGTTGCAAAAGACTTCATTTCGGTTTTGGTTTTTGTTATTTTTTTTTACAGTTGAGTAATACTCCATAGTGCATATATACACTATAATTTCTTTATCCAGTCAGTAGTTGATGGATAGCTGGGTTAATTCAATATCTTAGCTATTGTTAATTTTGATGCAGTCAACATGGGGGTACAGATAACTGTTTCATATACTGATTTCTTTTGCTTTGGGTAAACTCCCAGGAGTGGGATGGCTGGGTCATATGGTAGGTCTATATTCAGATTTTTGAGATATCTCCATGCTGTCTTCCACAGTGGTTGCACCAGCTTACATTCCCACCAGCAGTGGATCAGGGTACCTTTTTCCACACATCCTCACCAGCATTTGTTGTTTGTTGAATTCTAACTACAGTAAGGTGAATGCTCACTGTGGTTTTGATGTGCATTTTCCTGATGGCTAGTGATCCTGAGCATTTTTGCCAGTGTCTGTTGGCCATGCGAATTCCCTCTCTTGAAAAATGCCTGTTTAGGGCCGGTGCCATGGCTTACTTGGCTAATCCTCTGCCTTTGGTGCCGGAATCCCATATGAGTGCCGGGTTCTAGTCCTGGTTACTCCTCTTCCAGTCCAGCTCTCTGCTGCAGCCCAGGAAGGCAGTGGAGGATGGCCCAAGTACTTGAGCTCCTGAACCTGCATGGGACACCAGGAAGCAGCACCTGGCTCCTGGCTTCGGATTGGCATAGCTCCAGCCATAGCAGCCATTTGGGGGGTGAACCAATGGAAGGAAGACCTTTCTCTCTGTCTTTCTCTCTCACTGTCTATAACTCCACCTGTCAAATAAATTTTAAAAATCTTAAAAAAATGCCTATTTAAGTCTTTGCCCATTTCTTTACTTGATTTTTTTATTTGTGGTTGTTGAATGTCTTGAGCTGATTATATATTCAGGATGTTAAATCTTTTTCAGTTGTGAAGTTTGCAAATATTTTCTCTGATTCTATAGGTTGCCTCCTGATTTTGTTGAATATTTATTTTGCAGTGCAGAAGCTTAATCCCATTTATCAATTTTGGCTTTGATTGCTTGTGCTTCTGTGGTCTTTCCTAAGAAGTCTTTGCCTATGCCCATGTTGACTCACAATTTGATGGTATCAGGTCATAGATTTAGGGCCTTGATGCATTTTAAGTGGATTTTTGGGTACGGCTTAGGGTCAGGGTCTAATTTCATACTTCTGCACATGAAGAGCCAGTTTTTCTAGCACTATTTGTTAAAGAGTCTCTCCTTGATCCACAGATTGAGTTTAGCTCCTATATCAAATATAAGTTGGCTGTAATTGCATGAATTGATTTCTGGAGCTTCCATTCTGTTCCATTGGTCTACATGTCTATTTTTGTTGCCAGTACCAGGCTGTTTTGATTATAACTGCCCTGTGATATGTCTTGAAATAAGGTTTATGATACCTCCAGTTTTCTTTTTGTTGTATGATTGCTTTTGAATGTTAATGATTTTAAAAGTTCTCTCTGAGCCATGACATTGTCTGTATTTAAAAAGGCTATTTATTTTTCTGTGTTGATTTTGTATTCCACCACAATATCAGACTCTTTCATGAGTTCCAGTAGTGTCTCAGTGGAGTTTTTGCATCCCCTGTAGGATCATATCATCTGCAAATAAGGATAGTTTGACTTCTTCTTTCTTAATTTACATTCCTTTGATTTATTTGTCTTGCCTAATGGCTCTAGCTAAAATTTCCAAGACTATAATAAATAGCAATGATGAGAGCGGGCATCCTTGTCTGGTCAAATCTTAGGGGGAATGCTGCTAGGTTTTCCACATTCAGTAGGATGCTTATTGTAGGTTTGTCATATATTGAATTGATTGTGTTGAAGAATGTTCCTTCTATACCCATTTTGCTTAAGGTTTTCATCATGAAAAGCTGTTGTATTTTATCAAATGCCTTCTCTGCATCTATTGAAATAATCATATGGTTTCTGTTCTTCAGTTTGTTAATGTGAGGTATTACATTGGTTGTTTTGCAAATGTTGAACCATCCCAGCATACCAGGGATAAATCCCACTTGATCCAGATGAATGATCTTTCTGATGTGTTGTTGGATTCAATTAGATAATATCTTGTTGAGGATTTTTGCATCTGTGTTCATCAGGGATTTTGTTCTATATCTCTCTTTCTCTGTTGCATCTTTTCCAGGTTTAGGTATTAAGGTAATTCTAGCTTCACAGAAGGAATTTGGGAGGAATCCCTCCTTTTCAATCATTTAGAATAGTTTGAGAAGAATTGGAATTAGTTCTTTTCTATGTGACTGGTGAGTTCAGCAGTGAAGCCATCCTTTTCTGGGCTTTTCTTTATTTCTGATTCAGTCTCCATCATGGTTATTGGTCTGTTTAGGTTTTCTATGTTTTCATGGCTCAATTTTAGTAGATTGTAAGTTTCTAGGAATTTATCCATTTCTTCTAGGTTTCTTAGTTTGTGGGCATACAGCTCTTTGTAATAATTTCTGATGATTCTTTTTATTTCTGTGGTATCTATGTTACATTTCCTTTTTCTAATGTGATTTTTATCGATTTGGTTCTTTTTCTACTTCCTTTTTTCTTTTTGGCTAGTTGCCCCAGTGGTGTATCAATTTTGTTTAGTTTTTCAACAAACTAGCTTTTCATTTCACTAATTTTTGTTTGAATTTTGTTTATTCTATTATTATTTCTTTTCACCTACTAGTTTTGGGTTTGGTTTGTTGTTGATGTTTTAGGTCCTTGAGATGCATTGATAGCTCATTTATTTTGTAACTTTCTAGTTTCTTCATGTAGGCACCAATTACTATGAACTTCCCTCTTAACGCTGCTTTTGCTGTATCCCATAGATTTTGATATGATATATTGTCATCTTCATTCGTTTCCAAAAATGTTTTGGTTTCTCTTTTGATTTTTCCTATGACCCATTGTTAATTTAGGAGCATGTTGTTCAGTATCCATTCATTTACATATTTTCTAGAGATTCTTGAGTTGTTGATTTCCAGCTTTATTCCATTGTGTTCAGGGAAGATACGTAAGTATGATTTCAATTTTTTTAAATTGGTGAGATTTGCTTTATGACCTAACATGTGGTATATCTGATGAGAAGAATGTGTTTTCTGCCACTGTAGGGTGAAAGGTTCTATAGATATCCATAGGTCCATTTGGTCTATAGTGTTGATTAACTGTTGTTTCCTTGATAATTTTCTGTCTGGTTTATCTGTCCATTGCTGAAAGTGGCTATTGAAGTCATCCATTACTATTGTATTGGATTCTCTATCTCCCGTTAGGTCCATTAACATTTTTTTAAGTAGCCCAGTGTCTTATAATTGGGTGTATTTCCATTTGTTATAGTCATGTCTTCCTGTTGAATTGACCTGTTAATATTACATAATGCCCTTCTTCATCTCTTATAACAGTTTTTATGATAAATTCTATTTTGTCTGATATTAGGATGGCTAGACCAGCTCTTTTTTTGGATTCTGTTAGCATGAACTATCTATCTCTATCCTTTCACTCTCTGAGATGTGTTTCTTGTAAGCAACAAAAAGTTGATTCTTGTTTTTCAATCCTTTCAGCCAGTCTGTATCTTTTAACTTCATAATTGAGACTATGTACATTCAAGGTGACTATTGATAAGTAACGACATGGCCCTGCCGTTTTTCTGTAAATATCCCTATTGTTTACTTTGGATATCTTTTGTACTTCTACTGGGAGGTTTTCTGCCTTCTCATTCTTTCATAATGATGAGTATCTTTCTGTGTTCTTTTGTGTACCACATCCTTAAGAATCTTTCATAAGGCTAGATGGGTGGTGACAAATTCTTTCAATTTCTGTTTGTTATAGGAGGTCTTTATTTCACCTTCATTCTTAAATGAGAACTTTGCAGGGGACAGTATTCTGGGTTGATAGTTTTTTTTTTCTTAAGATTTGGAATATATCTTGCCATTTCTCCTAGCCTGTAGGGTTTCTGATGAGAAGTCAGCTGTGAGTTTAATTGGCAGTCCTCTCAAAATAATCTGGCATTTCTCTCATGCACATTTTAGAAACTTTTCTTTATGTTTTATTTTGGAAAACTGACTGCAATACATGGTGGTGAAAGTATTTTCTGGTTATGTCTGTTAGGAGTTCTATGGGCTTCCTTACTTAAACATCCCTTTATTTCTCCGATTGGGGAAGCTTTTTTGTAATTATTTCACTAAACATGCTTTCAGTTCCCTTCTCTCTACTCCTTCAGGAATTTCTAAGACCTGTCTGTTGGGTCTTTGAATAATGTCCTATAGATCTCCAACACTATTTTTAAGTTTTCTGGTTTCTTCTTGATTTTTTTTATCTGACTGTAAGATTTCAAAGATTTGTCTTCAAGTTCAGGTATTCTTTCTTCTGCCTCATCAAGTCTGCTGTTAAGGCTTTTCACCTCATTTTTCATTTGATCCATTGAATTCTTCATTTCTAAAATTTCATTTTGATTTCTCTTTAAATTCTCAATTTCCTGTGAAAAACTTTCATTCATGCTATATATGGTTTTCTTTAGTTCATGGATTCACTTCTGATTTTTTTTTAGTAACTGTGTGATTAATTTTCTAAATTCCATTTCTGGCATTTCTTTGATCTCTTCATTTTTGCATTTTAATATTGAAATGTTGTGTTCCTCTGGGGAGGTCATTGTGATTTTATTAATCTTGTTTCTTGAATTTAAGCTCTTATTTTTCAACATTTGTGGAGTTGATTTTTAATTTTTTCTCCTGATGGCTTTTATCTTTGGGGCTGTGATTCTGTGACTTAGTAGAATGTCTGCTCTTTCAGTGAATACCAGCAAGTGTTTGGTGGATGTGGCCAGGGGCTCTGGTCAATGCTGTAGATTGGGGTGAGTATCCAGGGTAACACCCAAGTTGGGCATGGCAGAACTCAACACCAAGCTACATCCTACAACTTTTTGTGTAGTCACTGAGGCCCTAAGGTCTCAGTACATAAGGCTCCCACAGTCGCTGAGTCCAGAGGGTGCTACTGGCACAGGCGACCCTCTATCTCTTGTAACTGCCCAGCCACTTCCCAGGCAAGCTCTGGGTCAGTGGGAGCCGTGGGCTGTTCCCTCTGCTCAAAGCTCTGGATCACACATGCACACTAGAGTCACTGGCTTAACGTCTGCTGCCACCTACATTGTGTTCAGGTTGCCCATCTCAGTGAGTTATCATGTGCATGCTTGCAGACTTTCATAGTTATTGCCTCTTCTCATATTTGAACATCCGTATACTTCCACTAGGACCACAGGTGACCGCCAGCAATCACCAACTCCTTGGGCTCCAGTCCAGACTCATGCCATGCTCTCTCTCCAGCTCTATTCTCAAGGATTGGTGCAGTCCATCCTCCCCTCCATCTCAAAAATGCCCTTGTCTCCAGCTCTCCACCCCCTCAACTGCACATTGGCACTCACCCAGCAGATTCATGCGGTTTCACTTTCTCTTATGGGACTTCCTGGGTGGTTTTCTCTCCAATTTTCTAACGAGAGTGTACCTCCAACACTGTTCTCACGGTTTATTCATAGCCCTGTGAAGCATGCCACTCCCTAATCTGCCATTTTTTTGCAAATCCACACCGTAATTTCTTAAACCAGTCTTCAGCTGATGGACATCTGGTTTAATTCCATATCTTATCTATTGTGAATTGAACTGCAACAAACATGGGGGTACAAACCACTCTTTGATATATTGATTTCATTTCCTTTGAATAAATTTACAGGAGTTGAATTGCTGGGTCATATTCTATATCTATTTTCATTTTATGAGATATTCCCATAGTGTCCTTCATAATGGCTGTACTAGTTTACCAACAGAGGATTAGACTATTTTTTCTTCCACATCCTTGCCAGCATTTATTGTTTGCTGATTTTGGAATGAGGGCCATTATAACTAGGGTGAGGTGAAACCTCATTGTGGTTTTGTTTTTTTTTTTTTTTTGCATCTCCCTGATGGCTAGTAATCCTGAGCACTTGTTCATGTGTCTGTTGCCATTTGCATTTCCTCTTTTGAAAAATGCCTGTTCAGTCCTTTGTCCATTTCTTAATTGGATTGTGTTTTTTTATTGTTGTTCAGTTTCTTGAGCTCTTTATAGATTCTGGATATTATTCCTTTATCAGTTTCATAGTTTGCAGATATTTTCTTCCATTATGATGGTTACCTCTTCATTTTATTGTGTTTCCTTTGCAGTGCAGAAGCTTCTCAGTTTGATATAATCCCTTTTGTCAATTTTGGCTTTGATTGCCTTGCATCTGGGGTGTTTTCCAAGAAGTCTATGTATGCCAATGCCTTGCATAGTTTCCTCAATACTCTCTTGTAGTAATTTGATGGTTATCAGGTTGTAAATTTAGATCCTTGATCCATTTAGAGTTGATTTTTGTGGTGTGAGGTAGGGGTGTTGTTTCATAATTGTGTATGTGTAGATCCAATTTTCCCAGAACCATTTGTTGCAGTGGTTTGTTAAGGAATGATCCTTTTTGTACCCAGTTTGCTTAAGGTTTTCATCATGAAAGGATGTGATATTTTATCAGGTGCTTTTCTGCATCTATTGAGATAAGAATCATATTTATTGATTTGTGTGTGTTGAACCATCCTTGCATACCAGGGATAAATCCCACTTGGTTTAAGTAAATGATCTTCCTGACGTGTGTTGGATTTGATTAGATAATATTTTGAGGAGGATTTTTGCATCTATATTCTTTAGGGATATTGGTGTATAGTTCTCTTTCTCTGTTGGATCCTTTTCTGGCTTAGGATTTAGGTGATACTGGACTCATAGAAGCAGTTTTGGAGGATTCTCTTACTTTCAGTAATTTTTGGAAAGCTTGACAAAAGTTGGAGTAAGTTCTTCTTTAAAAGTCTGGTAGAAATCAGCAGTGAAGCCATCCAGTCCTGGGCTTTTCTTTGTTGGGAGGGTCTTTAAAACTGATCCAATCTGTCTTGGTTATTGGTCTGTTTCAGTTTCCTATGTCCTTATGACTAAATTTTGGTAGATTGTGTGTGTCTAGGAATCAGTCCATTTCTTTTAGATTTTTCAATTTGTTGGCTTATGGCTCTTTGTAGTAATACCTGATGATTCTTTTTATTTATGCAGTATCCATTGTTACATCTCCTTTTTCATCTCTGATTTTACTAATTTGTGACTTCTCCATCTTTATTTTTGTTAGTTGGGCCAGTGGTGTATCTATTTTGTTTATTTTTTCAAAAAACCAGCTCTTCATTTCACTGAACTTTTGTATTTTTTTGCTTCAATTTTGTTCTTCTCTAATTTTAATTATTCCTTTCCTCTTGCTAATTTTGGGTTTGGTTTGTTGTCTTTATAGGTCCTTAAGATGCATTGATAGTTCATTTATTTGATGCCTTTCCAATTTCTTGATGTGGTCACCAGTTGCTATAAACTTTACTCTTAATACTGCTTTTGATATACCCCATAAGTTTTGATATGTTGTATTGTCACCTTCGTTCATTTCCAGAAATATTTTCGTTTCCCTTTTGATTTTTTCTATGACCCATTATTCATTCAGGAGCATGTTGTTTAGTCTGCATGTGTTTGCCTATACTCTAGAGATTCTTGAGTTGTTGATTTCCAGCTTCTCTTTTTTTAATCTGTTGAGACTTGCTTTATGGACTAGCATGTTGGCTATTTTATAGAAAGTCCCATGCACTAATGAAAGGAATGTGTGTTCTGCAACTGTGGGATGAAAAATTCTGTAGACATAAGTTAGGTCCATTTGGTCCATAGTGTTGATGAGCTCTGTTGTTTCTTTGTTGATTTTCTGACTACTTGATTTATCCATTGATGAAAGTAGGGTATTGAAGTCCCTGATTACTTTTATATTGGAGTCCTTGTCTCCCTTTACATTCATTATTACTTGTTTTAAAGAGCCAGGCACCCTAGCATTGGGTGTTTATACATTTATTTTAGTCACATCTTCCTGTTGAATTGACCCCTTAATCTTGTGCCCTACTTTGTCTCTTTTAACAGTTTTTTAATTAACATCTATTTTGTCTGGTATTATTAGGATGGCTACCCCTGCTCATTTTTGCTTTCCAATGACATGGAATATCTTTTCCATCCTTTCAGTTTCAGTCCATATATATCTTTGTAGGTGATATGTGTTCCTTATACACAGCAAATAGATGGGTCTTGTTTTTTAATCCATTCTACCAATCTGTATCTGGTAGTTATCTTTTGTTAGATAAGTAAATTGGCAAATATTTTTTTCTATTCTGTCAGCTATCTCCTTATTCTATTGATTGTTTCCTTTTCTGTCCAGAAGCTTCCAAGTTTGTTTAATCCCATTTGTCATCTCACTCTCTTCTGGCCTGTAGGGTTTCCACTGAGAAGTCTGATGTTAATGTAATTGGTTTTCCTTTATATGTAACTTGACACTTTTCTTTACTGTGTTTAGGTTTCTTTCCTTGTCTTTAATTTTCGACAGTTTGGTGACAATATGCCTTGGAGAAGACCTTTTTTATTGTTGAATCTGCTTGGGTTTTTTGAGTTTCTTGTATCTGGATTTCCATGTCTCTTTCAAGATCTGGGAAATTTTCTACTATTATTTCATTTAATAGGTTTTCAATGTCATTTTCCATTTCTTCTCCTTCAAGAATATCTGTAATACAAATATTTGGTTGTGTAATCATATCCCATATTTAGCTTAGACTTTCTTCTTTGTTTTCATTTCTTTTTATTTTTGTCTGATTGAGTCATTTCAAAATTCTTGTCTTCAGTGTCAGAAATTCTTTCTTCCACATGGTCTACTCTGCTGTTAAAGCTCTTAGTCAATTGATTTTTATTTCACTGATTGAAGGTTTCATCTCCAAAATTCCTAGTTGTTTATTCTTAATGAGTTCTGTCTCTTTAGTAATATTTCATTCATGTCACTCACTGATTTCCTCACTTCTTTAATCTGTATTCTCTTGCATCTCATTGAGTTTCCTTACAATCATTATTATGGATTCTATATATCTCATTCCATAGACTTCTTTCAGTTTGGGATCTAATTCTGGATGAGTATTGTGTTATTTTGGAGGTGTCATTCTACCTTAATTATTCATGTCTCCTCTGTCCTTACATTGATTTCTGTCCATCAGGTATACTTGTCCTTTCTCCTTTATGAAGTAAGTTTTATTTGAAAAGAGTTTATAGTTTAGCTGGAATGCAGAGTAGCACTTGGCTTGTAGTTTTGGCTTGTTTTAGGTGAGTCAAGAACTATAGTCTCTGAGTTATTTCTTTTGTCTTGATCAGTGTCAGCTGTGTCTATAAATGACACAGTGTTCTAGTCTGCTGCTGTTCATGATAGAAGTGTGGCTTTGAAATGAATGAAGGTTTCCTTGATTGTGTATCTTTGACCCACATTGAGTTCCATTTTAGATTCCATGGCAAATGTGATAGCCAGGGCCTTGTTTCTTGGTGCTGAGGGACAAAAGATTGGTTGCCTCCTTGTCCTATAGCAAGCTTGAGTGATGCCAGGCTTGTGGCATCAACTGCTATGGCTCTAGGACTGTATGATGTGGATGGACCATTCCTCACTTTCTGCTAAGACAGTCCAACTGGTTCTGTAGCTTATAAACCAACAGCCCTAGTCCTAGGACTAGAGGATGTGAAGTGAACCCTGTTCCAGTCCTACAGGATGACTAAAAGGTATACAGGAGATTTTAATCTGGAGGGTGTGAGACCAGATGTGGACTGCAGATAGATTCTTCCCTATGTCCACAGGTAGATTCCAGTGGAACTGAGAAATTTAGAACAGTTACAGTCCTGGTGTTGCATGGTATAGTGGTACCATTACCCCAATCTCCAGGGTAGGTGTTAGCCCCCAGAAGCTTATGCGAATCTCCCTGGCTCATGTAGAGTGTGTGAGCATAGCTCCAGGGCTAATGCCCAAAAGCTTCCACAGTTGCAGGATACAGGGGTTCTGTCCTTTGCCCCACATGTTGCCATGACTGACTACGATGATGGTAGGAGCAGAATTTGAAGGGGTGATACATACCTTTTTCCTGTCAAATTTGGTGCTCTGTGTAGGTGGGGGAAGGGAGGAAAAGAAAGCAATGCCCTTCTTGCTTCATGCCCAGCAACTGCTAAGACCCCAGTCAGCTCTCCAGGCTGAAATAAAAGTTAGTGGGTGACTGTGGAACTCCCTCTCAGCTAAAATTGTGAATGGCAGGGCACATGGCTATTCCTTCTTGAGGTGGTAAGATGGTGGCTCATGACCAGCAGCTGGCTGCACTGCATGGCTGGCTGCAGCTGTGTCTCTGTCTTCTCGTATCCTTGGAGTCTGTGTTATTGTTCCTTTTCTCTTCTTTGCTGAAAATTTCCATCAGCAAGACCCCTGGAAATGTATTATTTCCATTGTTCTTTTCATATCCCAGAGCAGCTTAAGTTTGTGTGAAAATATCCTACTTAGCCATCTTGGATTCTTCTCAAGAAAATTTTTTATTTCCTTTTTTGATTATTTCAGTGACTTATTGGTTATTCAGTAGCATGTTGTTTAATGTCCATACCTGTAAATATTTTATTGTTCCTTTTATTGTGAATTTCCAGTTTTACTCCTCTGTGGTCCAGAAAATATATTGTATGATTTCAGTCTTTTTAAATTTACTGAGGCTTTGTGGCCTAATTATGGTCTATCCTATGGAATGTTTCATGTACTGATAAAAAGAATGTGTTGGGGCTGGCGCTATGGCGCAGCAGGTTAATGCCTTGGCCTGAAGCGCCGGCATCCCATATGGGCGCTGGTTCTAGTCCCGCTGCTCCTCTTCTGATCCAGCTCTCTGCTGTGGCCTGGGAAAGCAGTAGAAGATGGTCCAAGTCCTTGGGCCCCTGTACCCGCATGGGAGACCTTGAAGAAGCTCCTGGCTTTTGGCTTTGGATTGGCGCAGCTCCAGCCATTGCAACCATCTGGGGAATGAACCAGCAGATAGAAGACCTCTCTCTGTGCCTCTCCTCTCTCTGTATAACTCTGACTTTCAAATAAATGAATAAATCTTAAAAAAAAAAAAAGAGTGTGTTATTCTGTAGCTGTTGGGTGAAATGCTCTGTAATGTCTATTAGGTCCATTTCCTTAATTGTTTGATTCAATTCCAGTGTATCTTTGTTGATTTTCTGTCTGGATGATTTGCACATTGATGTGAGTGGGGTGTTGAAGTTCCCCACTATAATTGAATTGGAGTTTATCTCTTTAGGACTAATAATGTTTGTTGTACATATCTGGGTCTTGTCTTGGGTGTATATGTATTTATGATTGTTACATTTTCTTGCTAAATTTATACTTTTATCAATATATAATGTCCTTTATCTCTTTTTACAGTTTTTCATTTAAAGTCTTTTATCTGATATGAGTATACTTGTTAATTTTTTTCCCCATTTACCTAGTATATCTTTTTCCAGTCCTTCATTTTTCAGTATGTGTGTGTATTTTTGAAGTGAGTTTCTTGTAGGCATCATATAATTGGGTCTTAATTTTGTGTACATTCAGCCAACCTAAGTCTCTTGGCTTGGGAACTTAATCCATTTATGTTCAAGGTTAATATCGATAGATAAGCACTAACACCTGTCAATTTGTTGATTGGTTGCATTTGTACCTGCTCTGTTAGTGAATGTGGTACTATCAAGTGCTTTTGTTTTCATGACGTTTATTTATAATAAGCATTCCCTTCAGAAATTCTTTTAAAATTTATCTGGTGGTGGTAAATCCTCTGTTTTCACTGAACTGGGAAATATCTTATTTCTAATTCACTTCTAAAGGACAGTTTTGCTGGATATAATATTTTTTAAAGATTTATTTACTTATTTGGCTGGCGCCGCGGCTCACTAGGCTAATCCTCCGCCTTGCGGCACTGGCACACCGGGTTCTAGTCCCGGTCGGCTTCCAGGCCAGTTCTCTGCTGTGGCCAGGGAGTGCAGTGGAGGATGGCCCAGGTACTTGGGCCCTGCATCCCATGGGAGACCAGGATAAATACCTGGCTCCTTCCATCGGATCAGCGCGGTGTGCTGGCCGCAGCGCGCCGGCCGTGGTGGCCATTGGAGGGTGAACCAACAGCAAAGGAAGACCTTTCTCTCTCTGTCTCTCTCACTGTCCACTCTGCCTGTCAAAAAAAAAATTATTTACTTATTTGAAAATCAGAGTTATACAGTGAGAGAGAGAGAGAGAGAGAGAGAGAGAGAGGTCTTCCATCCATTAGTTCACTGCCCAGTTGGCTATAACGGCCAGAGCTGTGCCGATCCAAAGCCAAGAACTAGGAGCTTCTTCTGGGTCTCCCATGTGAGTGCAGGGGCCCAAGGACTTGGGGCATCTTTTACTGCTTTCCCAGGCCATGGCAGAGAGCTGGATGGGAAGTGGAGCGCCGGGACTCGAACTGACGCCCATATGGGATGCCAGCACTGTAGGTGGCGGCTTTACATGCTATGCCACAGCGTTGGCCCCTGGGTATAATATTTTCGGTTGAAAGTTGTTTTTTGTTTGTTTGTTTCAAGACTTTGAATATATAATCTCATTCTCTTCTGGCCTGTAGGGCATCTATTGAGAAGTTTGCTATTAGTCTAATTGGTGGTATTTTATATGTAATTGAATACTTTTCTCCTCCTATCTTTAAGATTCTCTTTGTCTTTAACTTTTGGAGGTTTTGAAGCAGATTTTTGTAAGCTCATTTCAAACTCTAGATCACAAGAATTTTGCATGAATATGGGGGCGACAGTGTTTCTCACCAGGAGAATCAGGCAATAGGAGAAGAAGCTTCAGGCTTGAGCCCTAGCCCCTCACTACTTTCACCAAGCACAACCACCTAAAGTGCATACTTATGAAACTTAATCAAATTGTATGGTTTACACATATGTACTTTATGTACATTATACTTCAGTAACGCTGTAAGAATGATGCTAAAAGTAAAACAATAAATTAGCCAGAAAGTGTCGCAGTTACTATGAAAAACAGCATGTTTATTCAATAAATCAAACATAGAATTACCACATGATCTAATCATTCTGCTTTGGAGTATACACACAAAAGAATGGAAAGAAGGGACTTTGAACACACATATGTATACTGGTATTCATAACAGCATTATTTACAGTAACTAAGACATAGTAGCAACCCAAAAGTCCATTGAAGTATGAATGGGTAAACATACTGTGGTCAATACATACATTGAAATATTATTAAGTCTTTCAAAGGAATGAAATTCTGACACATGCTACAACATAGAGAAACCCTGAGAACATTTTGTTAAATGAAATAAGCCAGATACAAAAGACAAATACTGTATGTTTCCATTTAAAGTGTTACCTGTAATAGTCAAATTTGTAGACAAAGAAATAAGTGTGGTGGAGAAAAAATTTTCTGCATAGCCTCTTAAGTTCTCTATCTGACACATGAGAATTAGATTGACAAAAAGTATTAATGGAGAAATGCATACACATTTTAATATTTTGATATGCGCATGAGCTTCACAGAAGAGAAATGAAAACACAAAGAACTATTTAGACTTAAAGACTTATATACCATTTTAACAAATGGAGACAAATTCTGGAGAACTAACTAGGACAAGAAAAGGAGTTAGGGCTTTGGGGAGGGTAAATTGTTGGAAGATAATTAGGAAATGTATGTTAGATGAGAATCATTTAGTAAATTGTTATGCAATGTAATCTAGGTGCTATTGCTGATCTTCTGAAACAGTATAAGTGAACACCTGTGTACATGGAAACTTAAGTCACCAAGGGAAATTAATGTCTTCTTTTTTAGAGAGCTCTTTCTGTGATCCTTATTTCTCATTTTTCTTCAGCTCAAAGTAATCCTTATGTTAATGTGAGATATATCTATGTTTTTAGTTAATTAATTAGTTAGAGAGGCAGAGAGATAGAGATAATGCAAGCTCTCCTGTCCACTTGTTCACTCCTCAAATGCCTGCAACAACCTAGTCTAGACCAGGGAGGAGATGGAACTCAATACAGTTTTACCTTGTGAGAGGCAGGGACCCAACTACTTGAGCTGTCACCTGCCTCCCAGGGTGTGCACCAGCAAGAAGTGAATACTGGGAGCAGTGCTGGGACTGGAATCAAGAAACTGTGATATGAGCATACCAAATGGAAGTTTAACTTCTTGGTCAAATGCCTTCCCTACAAAGCTAAATAATAGTGGCCTTATCTGATCCCTTTCAGTAGTATAGTGTTTATTTTGGGCTGAGGGGAAGAGAATAAGGAGTTACTGTTTAATGGGTACAGAGTCCTTTTTGGCAATATGAAAAATTTCTGGAGATGGGTAGTGGTAATAATTGTTTACTTGTGAGTATAGCTAATGACACTCAAGCAGCATACTTAAAATGATTAATCAATTTCGTGTTATGTGATTTTTTTTAAAGATATATTTATTTGGGGGCTGGCACTGTGGCATAGCGGGTAAAGCTGCTGCCTGCAGTGCCAGCATCCCATATGGGTGCCGGTTCGAGACCCTGCTGCTTCACTTCTGATCCCGCTCTCTGCTGTGGCCTGGGAAAGTAGTAGAAGACTGCCCAAGTCCTTGGGCCTCTGCACCCATGTGGGAGACCTGGAAGAAGGTGCTGGCTCCTGGCTTTAGATTGGCATAGCTCTGGCTGTTGCGGCCATCAGGGGGGTGAACCAGCGGATGGAGGACACCTCTGTGTGTATGTGCGTGCGTGCGTGCATGTGTGTGTGTGTGTGACTGTGACTTTCAAGTAAAATAAATAAATATTTTTTAAAAAAAGATATTTATTTGAAAGAAAGAATGTCAGAGGGAGGGGGACACACACACACACATGGAGGAAAGAGAGAGAGACAAAGAGACAGAGACAGAGAGAGATAGAGAGAGACACAAGGACCTTTCACTTGTTGGTTTACTCCCAAATAACTGCAATAGCTGGGTCTAGGTCAGGCGGAAGTCAGGGGCCAGGAACACTATCCTGGTCTCCCACATGAGTGGCAGGGTCCTAAGTACTTGGGCTATCTCATGCTGTCTTCCCAGGTACATCAGTAGGATGGATCAGAGTGGAGTAGCTGGAACTTGAACCAGCATTCCAATATTGGATGCTGACATCACCAGCAGTGGCTTAACCTGCTGTGCTACAATGCCAACTTCTTTGTTATATATATTTTATGACAATAAAAACATAGAAAAATCCCATGTATCACATAAAATCCCTAAGAGGAAGAAATTTTTATGTCTACATTGAAGAGTTTTGTGATAATTAGAAGACGCTCTGGGGAAATGAGCTGGATTCCTTTGAGAAATGAATTTGATGAAAGGCTAGGTTATAGGACTGATCATATGTGAAGAGGTGAGCACAGAGCACGTTAGGTGCCATTTCAGGTAAAAGTCGTTTACATTATATGCTGAGGACTAGAGAGGGAGATTCTTGCTGAAATGGAGATTCACTCAGCAGTTCACCCTGCCAACCTTGGCACATCTTAGAGCAGCAACCTTTCCTCTTCTGGTCTGCTGCGTGGCTGAATTCCTGATTGCTAGACCTGAAAATGGCTTCATTCGCATGGTCAGAAGTTTTGGTTTCCATATTTGTCATGCTATGATGACAATATCTGCTCTCTTACAAATTTATAGTGCCATTTGGAGATAGACTAAAATTTTAAAAGCCTTCAAAAATTGCTGTTAGTTACCGACAGTGACTAAGTGGTGTTATTTCTGTCCACTGCTCAGCCTGGATGAGTTCAGGGTCAGTATTTTGGGTCCTGTTTGTATTACACAGCATGTCAATGGAAACAGGAACAGATGACCCAGATGATATTTATCAGGGGTTGAGGCTAAAGGCTTTCTCGTTCTATAACCTAAAAGATGCATCCTGAAAGCAACATACATAATGGAATGAAATGTAGTGGACTTGCCACAGCCAAGAGTCTTAGAACTGTCTGCATTTACTTGAATTCCTTGCATCATTTTATAAATACAAAAAAAAAAAAGACAAGTTTCTGGAGCTTTTTGCCAATTTCTGCTAAAGGACAAAATGTATGATTGTATTTGTGATTTGTATGTGAAAGGGAATACATTTTCTTCTTTTTTAACAGAGACCAACTTTGGTTTACTGATAATTTAAGAAATATGTGTTCCCAGCATCCCATAGAGCTGTATGTTCTTTGCTTGGATATCAGGCTCTTGTTTTGTACTTTAGAACCTTTATTGTCTTCGTTTTCTGGAGGATTTTCAAATCCCTCCTTATGAGTATGTTAGGTAAGGCATACTTCTCCCTTGCTACCCCTTGGGCGGCAGGCAGCTTTGCTACTTCATGTGGTTGAGTGGTTTCACAGGTTTGGCAGTGATAATCCTGAAAAAGAAAACAGAAAGCACTATGAGTGTAAATTTAGGGTGTGGGAATATTGCTCCTGCTGGTTGTCTTCTGGGAAGACTGGGCTTTTCTTTCTTTCCAAAATATAGGATTTTTGGAGAATCTGTTTTCTCCCGTAATAAATGATAATTAGAAAGATGTGCTAATCAATTGTTAAATTAACAACAGGAGTCACTGTGCATTAACTTCCCATGCAGGACTTCTGTCCTCAAGAGTTGTGTTATGAGACGTAATAGTAAAACTTGTTTTCAAATATTTACTTTTTTAAAAAAAATATTTATTTGAAAGGCAGAGTTACAGAGAAGAAGAGGAGAGGAGAGGAGGCAGAGAGAGAGAGAGAGAAAACCATCTGCTGGTTCACTCCCCAGATGGGTGCAACAGCCAGAGCCAGAAGCTTCTTCTGGGTCTCCCACATGGGTGCAGGGGCCCAAGGACTGGGCCCATCTTCTACTGCTTTCCCAGACCAAAGCAGAGAGTTGGATCAGAAGTAGAGCAGCCAGGTCTTGAACCAGTGCCCATTTGGGATACCAGCACTGCAGGTGAGGCTTTACTTGCTACACCACCGCACCAGCCCCCAAAGATTTACTTTGTTTTAGTGTATTAAGTGTAGGATATTCTTATGTCTCATAAGTTATAGTTATGTCTAAATGCTCACAAAAGATGTATCATTCTTGGGTTCTTCTTTAAAGTTAAGTTTCTCGAAAAGAAAAAAAGAATTTTTACTTTTTTTTTTTAAAGAAGTGATATTAACTTAAAAAAAAAAAAGAATAAAAATGTGTTGAATCAAGTCAGTGGTTGGCTGAGGTGGAGTCCGTAGCCAGAAACTTCCTTGCTGGAAATATGGCTCTGGAATGTGTGAGCATGATTTGGGAGGCAGTTAACAGGGACAGAGCTATGTCATAGCAGCTAAGTTGAACACCATGGGAATAGCTTGGATGGAAGTACGGGGGCAATACAGGAAAGCAGCAGCCAGAAAGCAAATTGAGGGGGTACACAAGACAGATAAGACAGAAGTGTTACAGATTAGAGCAGAGTTTATAGGGGGAAATGAAAGCAAGTTGCAGGACTGCATGGTTGAGAAACCAAAATCCCTGTATTGGTAACAACAACAACCAAAAAGATCACTATGTCTCTGTGCAGGTACTTGTAAACCAACTATAACCATAGAAAAGAGGAGATAGAAAAGGAAGAACAGTTATTTGATAAATAGAAGGGGATTGAAGCAATTACTTTATCATCCAATTAAGAATATATACTTCATTTTATTTTAAAAGACTTGGGAGGTCAAAAGTAAATTCAAATTGTACAATATGTTTCTGCTAGTTTAAAGTTTCTTGAATCACTTAATAATCTCATGCAGTCATCCATGAAGCTGTTATTCTCCTGCAAATTATTATCTGTGTTATGGATGGTGTTTCAGACTCCTAACAAAACATTGATTATACAAATATGTCCTTAACCTTGTAGCCCTTGCCACCCATTTGGACCAGGCTCAAACGATCAATCTCTTTTTGGGTTACTCTATTGATGGTCCATGAAAGAGTAGGGGTTGTGAGTTTATAATGTTCTTAAAAGGAAAATAACCATGGTAATATCTTTTTAAAAATTGTCTTGGTGCTTTCTTTCCACCACATCAGCAGCTTTGAAAGTTGTCTTACCTGCATGGTTGTTAGTGAAAAAGGCACAGGCACTGGCGTCAAGAATCATACAGAGTGCGCATGCCTGTCCTTGAAGATCTTGTGGATCTACTTCATACCATATGGTCTCTGAAAATACGATGATATCTTGTGTATGTGAAGGATATTTCCAAAATGATTTGGTTCATTAAACTGTCAGTTGATATCAGACATCTAATTGAAACATTTTCTGTCTAAAATAGGGCAATTTACAGAAGTGTCTCTCTGGTTTATTTACATTGATTTTTTTTTCCATAAAGCAGCAGGTTTGCAATAAAACATTTGACACCCCCATGGTATTTTTGAAAAACAATATGCAATCTGGCGCAAGTTAGCACCAGTGTGAAATGGCAGACTGGGGGGATATCTTAAACAGCAGCAACTTTCAAAACTAAATGAAGTGTCATCTTAAGGAGTCTGCTGCTAATGCAATTTAAATTACTCACCTGAAATTAATATTCTGCTGAGGGAAATAAAGCAATTTAAAAGACCACATAATTTCCGATCACTTTAATGACATTATGTGGTCATGGACTGCTCCCTTATCTAATATAGTAACACTTCAGTTTCTTTTACCACTAAACACATTTTTTCCATTTTAATTACTTGGCTTCTGAAAAAAAATCCACTCAATCTCTGCAGATAGTTAACCTTTTAGATTTATACTTTACTTCATCAGAATTATGCATACATGACCTTGACATGCTTATTATGGTACCTAATATTCATTTCTAGAGTGGAAGCTGGAAATCAAAGACTGTGACCTATTGTGTGAATTCTCCAAGTCCTTCAAGTTCATAAGAGCCCAATTTTATTTTGTCCCCTTGAGCTAGAGGTCATTTGAAACTTGTACCATCTTACTCCTGCCCATTTTGTCTAATGGAAATACTAAAGGAAGAAATCATTTTATAGCTTTCCAGATCACCTGAGGAAAGAAGGAAAAATGCTGAATTCTTTCTAGAGATTCCAGGTTTTTATTTTGTTGGATTGACTGGGTAAGCCAATCAAAGGACAACCATGTGACTGTCAATGCATATTAGAATTAGCATTGTATCTGAGTGAGGATTAAAAATAAAAAGACTAACATTAACTTCAGAGTTAGTTTGAAAAAAGAAAGCGCTTAACATATTATACCTAGTAAATATCCTCATTTCTTAATGTTTTCCTAACACTCTTTGCTTTTAGCTCCATTGTCATGGAGGGTCTGTGGTCTCATGCAAGATCAAATGCTACTGGGACATTGAGTCCTATTGGTGTTTCTCACTCAATTTTGCATATGTAATCAAGTAAGAATTTTTTATTCCAATGCCAGGTTATATCCAAGACTAATTAAATCGGAATTTCTGAGGGTAGGAGCCATGCATTTTATATGTATTTTAAAGCTCCACAGTGATTACAATGTGCAGCTAAAGCTGAGTTACTGTGGTGTAGAAAATTTTCTGAAGCTGAAGTTATTTGTATTGGTATCATTATAGGGAATTCAATTATCCATTTAACTTCATTACTAGCCTCTAGTTTGAAGATAAAAGAGGAAATTCTGTTCATTTTGGCTGGTCAAAGTGACAGCCAACTTCTCTAGGTCAAGGATTGGTTTCACTTTTCTTTTAGTTCAGTGTAACACAGGAAATAGTGTTTAGCAGTTGCTTGTTGAATAATTCCTGAATAAATGCTTAGTCAGCCTATTTAGTTTATTTTGATGGAAATTAGTTATCATCATTCAGAGACCCTGTTAATAGAGTACATAAAAATATTTAGAAATACTATCCTTCTCTTTTAGTACACCACTAGTCAAGATGAGTAAGTAAATCTTTTCAGTGAAACACATTGAGAAACATATTTTCCCAAAAGAACATAAACCTAGAGTAGAATAAATCTGCCTTAAGTGACAGGAGTAGAGTTAACTTTTACACTGAATGATTTACATAAAATTATTCAGTAATACAAGTTGATAGTAAGCATTTGTATTAGTGTATTTTTTGTTGTTATAATGAAATGCATTATGTCCTTATGTAGTAACCCTAAGCACATCCTGAAGCCCCCACATCTGAGTATCATAGTTTTATTAAGTTCTCACCCTCTTTAATAGCTCATGGTATGGGTTATATTTCAATAAAAGAACCCTTAGAAGGCATTAAAAATTTATCTAAACCATAGCTGCATTGGTAAGATGTTTTAGTAAGTTAAAGATGAAATGGGTGGCTGAAACACACTGTTGTAAGGAGTCAATTTTTTTCTTAATAATTTGAAATGTTGGAGCCAGCATTGTAGCACACTAGGTTAAGCTGCTGCCTGTGATACTGGTATGCCATATGGGTTCTTGTCATATCCTGGTTGTTCCACTTCCAGTCCAGTCCCTGCTAATGCACCTGGGAAAGCAGCAAAAGATGACTCAGTGCTTGGACACCTGCCACCATATGGAAGACCAGGACTTTGGCCTGGCCCAGCCCTGGCCATTGCAGCCATTTGGGCAATGAACCAGCGGATGCTGGGGAGTGAACGAGTAGATGGAAGATCTCTCTGTGTCTGTCTTTCCCTTTTGCTTTATAACTTTGCCTTTCAAATAAATAATCAATAAATCATAAAATAATAATATGAGGTATACTTTAAAAAGTATATTTGGGGCAGGTGATTGGGACAGTGCTTGGGACACCAATTGTATGTATCAGATTCACTTCTAATCTAGCTTCCTGACATTGCACATCCAGGGAGGGAGCAGGGGATAGCTGAGGTAGTTAAGTCCCTGCCACCCACTTGGGAAACCTGGATTGAATTACTGTCTCCTAGGCATTTGGGGAATGAATCAGTAGGTGGAACCAATAAGGACTTTTTTTTTAAATTTAATAGAGGGAGTAAAATTATATGACCCTTTAAATTAAAACATTAAAGAAGAATGTTTACATCATGAAATGTAGAAATAATATAAATACTCATGTATATACCGCAGAAATTAAATATCTATTAACAATTGTCTTTTTCTTTCCTTCATCTCTCCCCCTCTTAAAATTTTTTGTAACAAAAGCTAAAGTGTTGCCCATTATCTCTGATTCATTCATTTTACCCTAGGATCACCACACTTCTAAAGCTTATGTGTATCATTCCTATGCATGTTTTCTACTTACATATGCATATAACCCTTAACGAAATAGATACTGTTGTCTGGGTGCTGTTGAAATATGTTTAAAATAATTTGCTTTGCTTTATTCTTAATGTTAGTTTTTAAATTTGTTCATTACATAAGTTAAGCTATTTATTTTATTGAATGTATAATATTCTACTTTATCTATAATTGAGCATTTATTTTATTCAGTCACTTATTTATTTTTTATTTTTTATTTTTTGACAGGCAGAGTGGACAGTGAGAGAGAGAGACAGAGAGAAAGGTCTTCCTTTGCCGTTGGTTCACCCTCCAATGGCTGCCGAGGCCGGTGCGCTGCGGCCGGCGTGCTGCGGCCGGTGCACCGCGCTGATCCGATGGCAGGAGCCAGGAGCCAGGTGCTTTTCCTGGTCTCCCATGGGGTGCAGGGCCCAAGCACCTGGGCCATCCTCCACTGCACTCCCTGGCCACAGCAGAGAGCTGGCCTGGAAGAGGGGCAACCGGGACAGAATCCGGCGCCCCAACCGGGACTAGAACCCGGTGTGCCGGCGCCGAGGATTAGCCTAGTGAGCCGCGGCGCCGGCCTCAGTCACTTATTGAGAGGTACTTAGGATTTAAAAGAAAGTATGGAAAGACTATAAGGAGGTAATTTTGTATTAGATCATGGAAGAGGTAAGTCGAGATTTTCATTCCAGAAAAAAAGGACCAATAAAGGCTTAGATCAAAGTTCTGGCATGCTTGAAATAACATGTGATAGATGTGGGTGAAACTTAAAATCATGTGGTCTATGTATGTGGCCTGTGTTGTGGCTCAGCTAGATAAGCTACCACTTGTGCTGCCTTTATCTCATTAGGGAGTGTCTTTTTGGGGTGCCAGCATTCAAGACCCAGCTGTTCTGCCTTCCATCTAGCTTCCTGCTAACGTGCCTGTGGCCATCAAGGAGAGAGGCGCCTTTCTCTGAAGGGAGGAAGGAACCTCCACTGTGATACAGCCTTGACTAAACAAGTTCAGAGTTGGTGAACTCAAGGGGCTTCCATAGCCTAGACAGCTCATAGCAAGAGTCTCGGGTGATTGCTGACATCATAAATAAGAGTGCCAATTGTTAAATCAACAATGGGAGTCACTGGGTACATACTCCCCATGTAGGATCTCTGTCCTTAATGTGTTTTACTATGAAACTTAAAAACAACACTACTAGTCGAACAATACCCTATACCTTGTGCGGTTGTGTGAGGGCAGCCTGTTGAAATCCTTGCTTAGTATATACTAAGTTGATCTTCAGTATATGAAGGTAATTGAAAATGAAACTCGATGAAGGGCGGGATGGGAGAGGGAGTAGGAGAGGGGAGGGCCACGGGAGGGAGGGAGGTTGGGGGGGGAAGCCACAACAATACAAAAGTTGCACTTTGTAAATTCACATTTATTAAATAAAAAAATAACTATATAACAAACAAAAAAAGAATGTAATACTTTACTCATTTAGTATTTTTTATGTTCTACTTAAAACTATTGGTTGAACTCTGTAATTAATACACAATTACTCTTAGGTGTTTAATTAATGCTATAACTAGTACTCAAATAGTATTTTACACTTTGTGTTTCTGTGTGGGTGCAAACTGTTGAAATCTTTACTGAATATATGCTAAATTGATCTTCTGTATATAAAGATAATTGAAAATGAATCTTTTTTTTAACTTTTATTAATCAATATAAATTTCCAAAGTACAGCTTATGGATTACAATGGCTTCCCCCATAACGTCCCGCCCACCTAAAACCCTCCCCTTTCCCAGTCCCTCTCCCCTTCCATTCACATCAAGATTCATTTTCGATTCTCTTTATATACAGAAGATCAGTTTAGCATACATTAAGTAAAGATTTCAACAGTTTGCTGCCACACAGAACATAAAGTGAAAAATACTGTTTGAGTACTAGTTATAGCATTAAATCTCAATGTACAGCACACTAAGGACAAAGATTCTACATGAGGAGTAAATGCACAGTGACTCCTGTTGTTGACTTAACAAATTGACACTCTTGTTTATGGCCTCAGTAATCACCCTAGGCTCTTGTCATGAGCTGCCAAGGCTATGGAAGCCCCCTGAGTTCACTAACTCTGATCATATTTAGACAAGGCCATGGTCAAAGTGGAAGTTCTCTCCTCCCTTCAGAGAAAGGTACCTCCTTCTTTGATGACCCGTTCTTTCCACTGGGATCTCACTCGCAGTGATCTTTCATTTAGGTTTTTTTTTTTTTTTCCCCAGAGTGTATTGGCTTTCCATGCCTGAAATACTCTCATGGGCTTTTCAGCCAGATCCGCATGCTTTAATGGCTGATTCTGAGGCCAGAGTGCTGTTTAGGACATCTGCCATTCTATGGATCTGCTGTGTATCTCACTTCCCATGTTGGATCATTCTCTCCCTTTTTTATTCTATCAGCTAGTATTTGCAGACACTATTCTTGTTTATGTGATCCCTTTGGTTCTTTTTTTTTGACAGGCAGAGTGGACAGTGAGAGAGAGAGACAGAGAGAAAGGTCTTCCTTTTGCTGTTGGTTCACCCTCCAATAGTCGCCGCGGCTGGCGCGCTGCGGCCGGCGCACCGCGCTGATCCGATGGCAGGAGCCAGGAGCCAGGAGCCAGGTGCTTTTCCTGGTCTCCCATGGGGTGCAAGGCCCAAGCACCTGGGCCATCCTCCACTGCACTCCCTGGCCACAGCAGAGAGTTGGCCTGGAAGAGAGGCAACCGGGACAGAATCCGGCGCCCCGACCAGGACTAGAACCCGGTGTGCCGGCGCCGCTAGGTGGAGGATTAGCCTAGTGAGCCACGGCGCCGGCCGGATCCCTTTGGTTCTTAGTCCTATCATTATGATCAATTGTGAACAGAAATTGATCACTGGGATTAGTGAGATGGCATTGGTACATGCAACCTCGATGGGATTGAATTTGAATCCCCTGGTATGTTTCTAACTCTACCATTTGAGATAAGTCAGCTTGATCATGTTCCTAATTGCACATCTCTTCCCTCTCTTATTCCCACTCTTATATTTAACAGTGATCACTTTTCAGTTAAGTTTCAACACTTAAGAAGAATTGTGTATTGATTATAGTATTCAACCAAAAGTGTTAAGTAGAACAAACAAAAAAAATACTAAGAGGGATAACATATTAAGTTGCTCATCATCAGTCAGGGTGAGGGCTGATCAAGTCACCGTTTCTCCTAGTGTTCATTTCACTTTAACAGGTTTCCTTTTTGGTGCTCAGTTAGTTGTCACCTATCAATTAGAACAGTGGTATTTGTCCCTTTGGGATTGGCTTATTTCACTCAGCATAATGTTTTCCAAATTCCTAACAGGGATCACTTTTCAGTTAAAATTTAAACACCTAAGAATAATTGTGTGTTAATTACAGAGTTCAACCAGTGGTACTAGAAAATGAATCTTGATGTGAATGGGAGGGGAGAGGGAGTGGGAGAGGGGAGTGTTGTGGGTGGGAGGGAAGTTACGGGGAGGGGGGAAGCTATTGTAATCCATAAGCTGTACTTTGGAAATTTATGTTCATTAAATAAAATAAAAAAAAAGTGCCTGTGAAGGCAGCAGATGACCCAAGTGCTTGTTGGGAGGCTCTTTATTATTGATTCAATCTCAGCTTTGATTAATGATCTATTCAGGTTTTCTTTGTGCCTGAATTTTGATAAATTACATGTATCCAGAAATCTATCCATTTCTTCAAGATTTTCCTATTTTTGGCATATAGCTTGTTGTAATAATTTCTAATGATTCATTGTATTTCTGTGGTTTCAGTTTTGACATCTCATTTTTTCATATCTGATTTTGTTAATTTGGGTCTCATTCTCCCCCTTTTTTTGGTTAGTTGGGCCAGTGGTTTATCAGTTACATTTATTTTTTTTAAAAAAAGCAGCTCTTCATTCCTTGATCTTTTTTAAAAAATATTTATTTATTTGAAAGGCAGAGAGAGAGAGAGAGAGAGAGAATCTATCTACTTGTTCACGTCCCTGATGGCCACAGCAGCCAGTGCTGGGTGAGGGCTGAAGCCAGGAGCTCTATTCTGGTCTCCCATGTGGATGACAGGGGCCCAAGTACTTGGGCCATCTTCCACTGATTTTTCCAAGCCATTTGCAGGGAACTGGATCAGAAATGGAGCAGCCACAACTTGAAACAGCACTTAACATTTGATGCCCACATTGCAGACAGTGGCTTTATCTGCTATGCCACAATGATGGAACCTGATCTTTTAATCATTCCATATTAACTTTGTTTGTGTCTTTTAACAGTTTTGATTTGAAAATCTCTTGTGTCTGATGTGAGTATAGCTACTGCTACTCACTGATTTCCATTTGCATGGAATATCTTTTTCCATCCTTTTCACTTTAAGTTTGTGGGTATATTTGTTGTGTGTTTCTTATAGGCAGCATATATATAAGTGTTGTGTTTTTTATCATTCAGGCAATCTGTATCATTTAATTGGAGAATTTAAGCTATTTGCATTCAAGGTTATTATTGAAAAGTTATGACTTTAGTCGTGCCATTTTTCCATGTTATTCCTTTTGCTTGTCTTGAATTTTCTTTGTTCTTTTACTTGGAGGTTTTCATTTTTTAAAAAAATATTTACTTATTTATTTTAAAGGTAGAGTCACAAAGAGAGAAAAGGAGAGACACACACGCACAGACAGAGAGAGAGAGAGAGAGACCTTCCATTCACTGGTTTACTCCCCAAATGGTTGCAACAGCCAGAGCTGTGCCATGCTGAAGCTAAGAGCCAAGAGCTTTGATTAGGTCTCCCACATGGATGGCAGGGGCCCAAGCACTTGAACCATCTTCCACTGTTTTCCCAGGCGCATTACCAGAGAGCTGAATCAGAAATGAAGCAGCTGGGACTTGAACCAGCACCTATATGGAATGCTGGTGCTGCAGGCTGCAACTTTAACCTACTGAGCCATTGTGGAGGTTTTCTGCCTTCACATTCTTTCCTGATGCTGATTATCTTTCTCCTTCTGTATGTACAGTTAAGTATCATTTGTAAGGCTGGCCAAGTAGAGATGGGTCCTTTCAATTCTGCTTCTTCTGGAAGATCTTTATTTCAACTTCATTTACAAATGAGAGCTTCACTGTCTAAAGTATTCTGGGTTGGCAGTTTTTTTTTTCTTTTTAGAGCTTGGATGTATCTCACCATTCTCTACTGGCCTGTAGTGTTTGTTTTAATAAGTCTGCTGTAATTTGATTGGGGATCCTTTTAAAGTGAACTGTCATTTCTCTCTCATAAACTTTAGAATATTCTCCTTATGTCTAATTTGAAAGTTTGACTATAATGTGTCTTGGTGAGGATCTTCTCTGATTTCTAGTCATGCTTCTGCAAAGTGTCTGGCATATAACAAATCTTCCCAGGCAGACGAATCAATTAATTCACAGGCTTTTATCGGGGTTCCGCTCCCTGGCAAGGTTCCCCTGTCCCAACAGAGCAGGGGCCTGGGAAGTCGCGCGTCAGAGATTGGGAGGGCTCCTTTAATAGATTTAGGGCGTGGGGGTTAAAGGTTGAGGTGGGTCTGATCCTCATTGGTTGATCTTTAGGCACCCATGGGGACCTTGACAAGGACTTTTCTTCCCAAGAAGTACAGGTAGGGACTTCTCCATTCCTGGAAGTATAGGCCTTCCTTCCATGTGGATCCCAGAGCTACCAGCTTCCTTGGGATTCTGTTCACTTCTGTTATTTGGGTGTTCGTATTGTTCTCCAAGTTGGGGAAATTTTCTACTGTTATTTCATTAATAGTTTTATAAGCCATTATTTTTTTTTTCTATTCCTTCAGGAACTCCTTAGACTCACATATTTGTTCTTTTGATGGTATCCAATTGATCCTGAGCACTGGTTTCATTCTAATGTTTTCTCCTCCTCTCCTCTCCCTGCTTCTTTTGTTTTGACTGAGCTTTTTCAAAACACCTGTCTTCTTGACCAATTTTCTTTCTTCTGCATCATCAAATCCATTGTTAAGGCTTTCCACTCTATTTTTATTTGAATATTTGAATATTTATTGAATATTTCATTTCTAATATTTCTGTTTGGTTCTTTTTCAGTATCTCTATTTCTGCTGAATTGCTCATCCATGTCATGTACTGATTTGGTAATTTTATTTAACTGCTTCTAAGTATTTTTAAGTAACCTTACAATCATACTTTTGAATTCTTTCTAGGCCTTTTGTCAGTGTCCTTTTCTTCATAGTCTAATATTAATGCATTATTGAGTTCCTTTTGGAGAGCTATATCACTTCTCTTGTTTGTGTTTCTATGTTGATTTTTGCACATGTGGGAGATCTCTTGTTTTGGTCACTTCTGGAGGATCTTTTTTTTTTTTTTTTAAATTAAAGGCTTTATTCCTAGAGATATGCCTCTGGGGCTCTGAGGAATGTCTAAGGATTACATTTGAGTTCCAGGGTGTGTGCTAGGTGGGGCCATGAAGCTCAGGTGCCATTTGTGGGGGAGGGAGCAAGAGTTCAGAGTAACACCCAAGATGGGAATTGTGGAGCACCTCTGCATATCAGTAGAGAGAGGGGATGTTTTAGCTGACTGTTGTGTTTTCGAAATCTCAGCTAATTTCTGTGCCAGTGTAAACTAGATGATTCACTGCTTATGTAGAGCTCTTGGTGCAAATATGTATACTGTTCAGGCCACCATCACACTCTGTAGTGTGTCCCCCAACCACACTGTGAGATCCATTCCCAGTGTTCAGGAAGTTCAGAGTCTCCATTTCAGCTTGGGTGGGAGCATGGGAGCCCAGCAGTAGCCTGTGAGTTAAATGTTTAGAGGAGAAGAGGCAATGAGAAAGAGTATGTCTGTCAATTCCAATGGGTCTTTCCTTCTTGTTTCCTGAGTACTAGAGGTTACCCCAGCTGCCTGCCCCCACTAACTTTGCAGCACAGAGCACTGTGTGGGCCTGGGCTCTGGAGTTGCTGTTTTCTTGCTGAGTCCAACTGGACCCATGGGGCTCAGTCAGCCCCAGTAGAATACAGGAATGTCTCTGGGCCCCAAGGAGCACTCTTTTTTTTTTTTTTTAAAGATTTATTTATCTATTTGAAAGTCAGAGTTACACAGAAAGGGGAGAGGCAGAGAGAGACAAAGAGTTCTTCCATCCGATGGTTCGCTCCCCAATTGGCTACAAGGGCCAGAGCTGCACCAATCCGAAGCCATGGGCCAGGAGCTTCCTCCGGGTCTCCCACATAGGTGCAGGGGCCCAAAGACTTGGGCCATCCTCCACTGTTCTCCCAGGACATAGCAGAAAAGCTGGATTGGAAGTGGAACAGTTGAATCTAGAACCCGTGCCCACATGGGATGCCGGAGCTTCAGGCCAGGGCGTCAACCCACTGGGCCACAGCGCCGGCCCCACAAGGAGGACTCTTGATTGAGTTGCTGGTCTATGACAGCAGGATCCCTCTCTGGGGTGGTCACCTAGGTGAGAAGTGTGTGCAGATGAGCTCCACCTATGCTTTCCTGTTCACCCTCTCTCCTACAACAGTGAATCCTGGCCCTGGGGCCTCAGATACCACCTCATTCCTCTTTCTCCTCTCTCTAAGCTGCAATGCCTGATATCAGTGTCCCACTGTGCTCCTGTTTCTCTTCCACTGCATCTTGTGCTCTTCCTCAGGCACTGACCTGAAGACGTAGCTGCTTTGTGGTACCTTAGTAGAGGAGGAAGCAAACACTGGATTTTTCTATTTGCTCTCTTGAATCTTCTGTCTGGATTTGGAAATTTCAGTAGCCTATTCTTACTCATCTTTACTGATATAATGAAGGATGATTAACCTTACTCCAGGGATTGGTTTTGGATCCTTGATCAAATATAAGTTGGCTGAAGATGTTTGGAATGATTTCTGGTGTTTCTATTCTGTTCCATTGCTCTATCTATCTGTTTCTGTACCAGTACCATGCTGTTTTGATAACAACTGCGCTGTAGTATGTCCTGAAATCTGGTATTGTGATGCCTCTGACTTTGTTTTTGTTGTACAAGATTGTTTTAGCTATTCTAGATCTCTTGTGTCTCCATACGAATTTCAGCATCACTAGCAAATCAAAACCACAATGAGGTTTCACCTCACCCCACTTAGAATGGCTCACATTCAGAAATTTACCAACAATAGATACCGGCGAGGATGTGGGGGAAAAGGGACACTAACCCACTG
The DNA here is from genome assembly GCF_964237555.1 of Oryctolagus cuniculus. Taxonomy (NCBI): domain Eukaryota; kingdom Metazoa; phylum Chordata; class Mammalia; order Lagomorpha; family Leporidae; genus Oryctolagus; species Oryctolagus cuniculus. The sequence goes on along the minus strand of NC_091436.1, from coordinate 111,484,886 downwards.
CTAGTGGGAATGCAAAATGGTTAAGCCACTATGGAAGTCAGTCTGGAGATTCCTCAGAAACCTGAATATAACACTACCACAAGAACCAGCCATCCCACTCCTTGGAATTTACCCAAAGGAAATTAAATTGGCAAACAAAAAAGCTGTTTGCACATTAATGTTTATTGCAGCTCAATTCACAATAGCTAAGACCTGGAACCAACTCAAATGCCCATCAACAGTAGACTGGATAAAGAAATTATGGGACATGTACTCTATAGAATACTATACAGGAGTCAAAAACAATGAAATCTGGTCATTTACAACAAGATGGAGGAATCTGGAAAACATTATGCTGAGTGAATTAAGCCAGTCCCAAAGGGACAAATATCATATGTTCTCCCTGATTGGCGACAACTAACTGAGCACCAAAGGGGAAACCTGTTGAAGTAAAAAGGACACTATGAGAAACAGTGACTTGATCAGCTCTTGTCCTGACTGTTGATGTACAATGTAATACTTTATCCCTTTTAGTATTTTTTTTGTTCTAGTACTATTGGTTGAACTCTGTAATTAACACACAATTATTCTTAGGTGTTTAAATTTAACTGAAAAGTGATCGCTGTTAAATATAAGAGTGGGAATAAGAGAGGGAGGAGATATATAATTTGGGACATGGTCAATCAGACTTGCCCCAAATGGTAGAGTTAGAAATGTGCCAGGGGATTCTAATTCAATCCCATCAAGGTGGCAGGTACGGATGCCATCTCACTAGTCCAAGTGATCAATTTCTGTTCACAATTGATCATAATGATAGGACTAAGAATCAAAGGGATCACACAAAGAAGACTAGTGTCTGTAAATACTAGCTGATAGAATAAAAAAGGGAGCGAATGATCCATCATGGGAAGTGGATACACAACAGACTCATAGAATGGCAGATGTCCTAAGTAGCACTCTGGCCTCAGAATCAGCCCTTAAGGCATTTGGATCTGGCTGAAGAACCCATCAGAGCATTATGGGCATGGAAAGCCAAGACACTCTGGCAAAAACAAAACAAAACAAAACAAAAACAACAACAAAAAAAAACACCACCTAAATGAAAGATCTCTCGAGTGAGATCCCAGTGGAAAGAACAGGTCATCAAAGAAGGAGGTACCCTTCTCTGAAGGGAGAAGAGAACTTCCACTTTGACTATGAGCTTGTCTAAATATAATCAGCCAGTAAACTCAAAAGGCCTCCATAGGCTTGGCAACTCATGACAAGAGCCTAGGGTGATTACTGATGCCATAAACAAGAATGTCAATTTGTTAAGTCAACAACAGGAGTCACTGTGTACTTACTTTTCATGTGGGATCTGTCCTTAATGTGTTGTCCAATGTGAAGTAATACTATAACTAGTACTGTATCAGTATTTTACACTTTGTGTTTCTGTGTGGGTGCGAACTGATGAAATCTTTACTTAATATATACTGAATCGATCTTCTGTATATAAAAATAATTGAAAATGAATCTTGATGTGAATGGAATGGGAGAGGGAGCAGGAGATGGGAGGGGTGCGAGTAGGAGGGAAGTTATGGGGGGAAAGCCATTGTAATCCATAAACTGTACTTTGATCGGTGACAACTGACTGAACACCAAAAAGGAAACCTGTTGAAGTGAAATCGACACTATGAGAAACAGTGACTTGATCAGCATAGCCCTGACTGTTAATGAACAACTTAATACATTATCCCTCTTAGTAGTTTTTTTTGTCTGTTCTACTTAATATGACTGGTTTAATTCTGTAATTAATACACAGTTATTCTTAAGTGTTGAAATTTAACTGGAATGTGATCCCTGTTAAACATAAGAGTGGGAATAAGAGAGGGAAGAGATGTACAATTTGGGACATGCTCAAGCTGACTTGCCCCAAATGGTAGAGTTAGAAACATACCAGGGGACTCCAATTTAATCCCATCAAGGTGGCATGTACCAATGCCATCTCACTATTCCAAGTGATCAATTTCAGTTCACAATTGATCATAATGAAAGGACTAAGAGTCAAAGGGAGCACATAAACAATTCTAGTACCTGCTAATACTAACTGATAGAATAAATAAAAGGGAGAGTGATCCAACATGGGAAGCGAGATACTCAGCAGACTCATAGAATGGCGGATGTCCTACACAGCACTCTGGCCTCAGAATCAGCCCTAAAGTTATTCAGAGCTGGCTGAAAAGCCCATGAGAGTATTTCAGGCATGGAAAGCCAAGACACTCTGGCAAAAAAAAAAAAAACAAAAAAACCATAAATGAAAGATCTCTGTGAGTGAGATCCCAGTGGAAAGAAGAGGTCTTCAAAGAAGGAGGTACCTATCTCTGAAGGGAGGAGAGAACCTGCACTTTGACTATGACCTTGTCTAAACAAGATAAGAGTTGGAGAACTCAAGGGTCTTCCATTGCCTTGGAAACTCATGACTGGTGCATAGGGAGATTACTGATGCCATAAACAGAAGTGTCAATTTGTAAAGTCAACAACAGGAATCACTGTGCACTTACTCCTCATGTAGGATCTTTGTCCTTAGTGTGCTGTACATTGAGATTTAATGCTATAACTAGTACTCAAACAGTATTTTTCACTTTATGTTTTGTGTGGGAGCAAACTGTTGAAATCTTTACTTAATGTATGCTAAACTGATCTTCTGTATATAAAGAGAATCGAAAATGAATCTTGATGTGAATGGAAGGGGAGAGGGAGTGGGAAAGGGGAGGGTTTTAGGTGGGAGGGATGTTATGGGGGGGAAACCATTGTAATCCATAAGCCGTACTTTGGAAATTTATATTCATTAAATAAAAATTAAAAAAAAGAAATTTATATTTACTAAATAAAAGTTAAAAAAAAAGAAATAAATAGTCTCAACAAATTTCAAAACAAGAGGTGCCATATGGAAGATTTACTCTTGTTTTGTTTATTTTAAATATTTATTTTACTTATTTGAAAAACAGAGTGATGGAGAGAGGGAAACACCGACAAATCTTTCATCTACTGGCTCATTCCCCTAATGGCTGCAACTGGGACAGGCCGAAGTCAGGAGCCTGAAAATCCATCCAGATCTCCCAAGTGGGTGTCAGGGGTCCAAGTACTTGAGCCTCTTCTGATATTTTGCCATGCACATTATGTGGGAATTTAAATTCTGAAATGGCATGTCTGTACTGTAGGTGGAAGCTTAACCTAATGTGCTATACCACCAGTCCCTTCCTGCATTTTAAAACAACTTAATTAGAAATCAAGAATCAAAGTAAGATAGATTTAAACAGACATGTGTAAAGAAACAAAAAAATACATTTTTAAAGATTTATTTATTTATTTGAAAGGCTGAGTTATAGAGAGACAATGGCAGAGAAAAAGCAAGTGAGCTTCACCCCAGTTAAGATGACTATTATAAAAAAAAAAAAAACATAAAAATATCAATAGGATTAGAGGAAAGAAAATCTTTTACACTCTTGTTAGGAATATAAATTTATACAGAACTCTGGAGAACTGTATGTATCTATCATGTGATCCGTTGAACCAATTTATGGGTATATATTGAAAGAAAATTAAATCAGCATATAAAAGATATATATGTATGTTTATAACTTCACTATTCACAGTAGCTAAGATGTGAACTCAGACTTGATGTCCATCATGAGATGAATTGATAAAGAAAATGTGGTATATATACACAATAGAATATTATTCAGTAATAAAAAAGGACAGTGTATCATTTGTAGTGAAATAGATGGGTCTGGAGGACATTATATTAAGTGTAATCATTCCCAGATAGATATGACATGTTCTCTATCATGTATTAAACCTTAGAAATGATAAGTTGATCTGAATGTACAATAGTAGAGACTGGGAAGGGTCATAGAAACAGAGAGGGTGGAGGGAGGTACTAAATGGGTACTAATAGGTACTAAAATACAGTAGAAGCATTTTTAATTGTACTGTAGAAGATAGAAGGAATAAGTTCTGATGTTCTACAGCACAGTAGAATGAGTATAATTCACAATACTCTGTTATGTTATATATTTCAGGATCAAATGGAAGAGAGGAACTTGAAGGCTCCAAACATAAAGTAATGATAAAGATATGTAAATATTCATTACCCTGATTTGATCGGAACATATTATACATGTACTGAAATACCGCATTGTATGCCAGAAATATGACAGTACTTTAGTCAGTGTGTGGGAAAATGGAATTAAAAGGTGTTAATTCTGGTGTGAAAAATTTTGGAATTCATGTGTAATTTTTATAATATGAATTTTTATAAACTTATTAAAGAGCTCACATACATATAATTATTATGTGTTAATTAAAGATTTGAGAAGGATATTTAAGGAGATAGAAATGCTAATTTCCCAGATCCAACTATTATGTACTTTATATATATATTGAAGTATCATAGTGTACCCCACAATAATGTAGTATAAAAAAGAAAAAATAAAGTATAACTTTAACATATAATTTAATTCTCACATATTTGTTACCCAGGTGGAAACCAAGATATTCTATTTTTTAATTTTTTTTTCTTTCTTTGACAGAGTTAGTGAGAGATAGAGAGAAAGGTCTTCCTTCCACTGGTTCACCCCCAAATGGCCGCCACCGCCGGAGCTGCTCCGATCCGAAGCCAGGAGCCCGGTGCTTCCTCCTGGTCTCCCATGCAGGTGCAGGACCCAAGCACTTGGGCCATCCTTCACCGCCTTCCCAGGCCACAGCAGAGAGCTGGACTGGAAGAGGAGCAACTGGGACTAGAACCCAGAGCCCATATGGGATGTTGGCGCCGCAGGTGGAGGATTAACCAAGTGAACCACAGCGCTGGTCCCTATTTTTTAAAATTTTTAAGAGAACAGATTTCATGTATTTCACAGGTGCAGTTCTAAGAAGACAATCCTGCTTCCCTCCCTCTCTCCTCCTTTCCTTCCCTTCTCCTTTTTTCTTTTATTTTTGTAAAGATGTATTTTTAATCTACTCTATAATCACAGAATTAATTCACCACTAACCATAATACTCAACAAGTAAGACATAGGAAGACCACAATTCCACAGGAATATAAATGAGGGCTAAAAAGAACAATTAGAAGATGTCTGTTTCATTCCTGTACATTGTTTTGTATTCTATATTAACTGCCACATGTCAGAAAAAAAAAAAAAAACAGAAGATAGTTGTCATTTTGTGACTGGCTTATTTCATCAAGCATAATGGAGAAAGAACAATATTATAAAATAATTATTTGATTATATTCAGAACAGAGTTTTCTGCTTTGTTGTGTAGGAGTTCTGTTACAATTAACATAAGAATTTGCAGGGCCTGTGTTGTGGTGCAGCAGATTAAGCCACCACCTGTGAAACTGTCATCCCACGCGGATGCCAGTTCAAGTACTGGCTTCCCCCTACTAATGCCGTTGGGGAAAGCAGCAGAGGATGGTCCAAGTGCTTGGCATCCTGCCACTCACATGGGAGGCCCAGAGGATGACTGTAGCTTTGGTTTGGCCCAGCCCTGACCATCGCAGCCATTTGGAGAGTGAACCATCAGGTCAAAAATATTTTCTCTCTCTCTCTCTCTCTTTTTCTCTCTCTGAAATTTTGCCTTTCAAAGAAATAAACTCTTGGGGCAGGCAATGTACTACTGCAGTAAGCCATCACTTTGGATGTCAGCAGTCTAATATGAGCACTGGTTCAAGTCCCATCTGGTCTACTTCTGCTGCCTGGGAGAGCAGCAGAGGATGGCCTAAGTCCTCAGGCCCCTGCACCCACTTGGGAGACTGGGAAGAAGCTCCTGGCTTCCCAACTGTTGTGGCTATTTGTGGAGTGAACCAGCAGATGGAAGTCACCCTACCCCCATCTCCCACCATCCCCTCCCCTGTAACTCTTATTCAAATAGATAAATAAATCTTTAAAAAGAACAAGAAGTCTTTAAATATAAAAGAATTTGCCTTTAAAAAAAAAGATTTGTTTATTTATTTGAAAGTCAGAGTTACACAGAGAGAGAAGGAGAGGCAGAGAGAGAGAGAGAGAGAGAGAGAGAGAGAGGTGTCTTCCATCTGCTGGTTCACTCCCCAATTGGCCGCAACAGCCAGAGAGGAGCCTTTCTGAAGCCAGGAGCCAGGAGCTTCTTCCAGGTCTCCCATGTGGGTGCAGGGGCCCAAGGACTTGGGCCATCTTCCACTGCTTTCCCAGGCCATAGCAGAGAGCTGGATCGGAAGTAGAGCAGCCGGGATGTGAAGCAGCACCCGTATGGGATGCCGGCACTGCAGATCATGGCTTTACCTTCTAAGCCACAGCTCTGGCCCCAAGAATTTACCTTTCTAGTAATTATACCACTCATTTCTGTTTTCTGAATTGCTGAATTTGTTAAAACACTTTCAGATTGTACGGTACCAAAGTTGAAACTTTTTGTTTGAGGCAGGTGAAATTTATTATTGGGGTCTCTACCTATTTTCTCTCTCCTGCATTGTCCAAATCTATATGAATTATTATTATTATTTCTAATCACAAAATAGTGACAGCAAATAAGATTTGAAAACATGAACAAATTAAATGTAATTACATTACTTTTACATATTGAGTTGGAGAGATATTTTCTGTTTTTAATTAAATATATATTTGTTTTATTTTTGTATATTATATTGTTGAAATCCTAGTGGTTTTAAGATTATAATTGCAAAAATTTCTTTCAAATACAAAACTTCTTTTGTTAACCAATAGTTTACTTTGAAATTGCAGTTTATTTAGGGTGCACAAAAAGGATAATATATTACAATGATATTAAATTTTTATCTAAAAATTAATGACATTTTAATGGAGAGTAACATCAATTATACCTATAGAAAATAAAATCACATTGTTTATATGCATTTATTTTAAAATATATTTTTCACAAGTTTTACATTCTGTGTTCTCTCAGTAAAGGATCACAATTTAGAATTTATAGTAGAGAAATTAATGTAAATGTTTTCAATTTTTGCATATACACGCACACAACGTGCCATTTTGATTATTATTTACAAATATTGTGTGTATTTGCATGTGATCAACTGCGGTTAGAGACTATGTGCTGGTTAAGAGCTTATCTGTAAGCATTCACACTGTAACATTATTCTGTATGTAAAATCATACTATCACAAGCAAGATGAATAAAGAAATCCACTTTAAAATTCTGGAGATAGAAAGTGGGATTTTTTGTTCTCCCTTGACAAACACATCCATCCTGTCTGACATTCCTTCACTTCCTTCAGTGTCTGTAGGGTAGGAGTACAGTAAGTTCAGGCATCAACCTTGGATGGGAGACCACAGATTATTATCAGTTTTGATGTAATAGTACAGGCGCATGGATGAGAGAGATAAGGGATGTTTTGTGGTACCAAAAACCATTATCTGCATATTTTAACCACATGTACCTATTTTCAGATATTTTTTTCTTGATGGATATTCAGTTCTCCTTATAGTTTTTCTTTACTGTTTCATTTGTCTTGACTGTGAAGATCAGATAAATCTGTCAAGGTAGAAGCTCGTTTTATGTTGCATGTTGTGTCTGATATATGCTTGCTTTTGTGATCACTATGATAATTATTATTACCACCATATAATTTTTATGCTAGATCTTCCTTGCTCTGTAAAACTAACTATTTTATGCCAGTTCTGCCGAGGAAGTTGCATTACAACCTGCAGAACACACATGAATAATAGAATTGCAGGCTTATACTTTGAAAATAGATAGTTTATGTACAGTGAAGAAATGGTTTTAGCACAGAGGAGCCATGAGTTTTAAGGATGCCGAGCTGTTCACGGGAGGTAGAGAAATTCATCTCTTTCTATTCTCTCCTGATCTGTGGTTGTTAACTTTAAGAATTTCTTATAATGAAAGCTCTATATCTTTTCCTTAAAGTGATAATTTATGTAATTAGCTCCTCTACTATCATATGACTGCAATATATTTAGTCCAGTAGATCAGTTCTATTAAAATAACATTGACTGAATACTCTCTTGTGTCATGAGCCAAAGGTGTGTGCTCTGTCCTGGAAATATTCCAGTGAATGAGCTGGCATCCAGGCCCTTGAAAATTCTAATAATTTTAAACACTGAGTACCAACAATTCTTGTATATGATGTGATAATTCTATTTAAGAAGGAAAATCTCTAAATGTCATATGGTTTAATACAAATAGGTATTCATTGATATTTGTGGTAGCACTGGCTGTCTTCAGACTTGATGAGCTACTTTTCACTAAAGTGTTAGACTGGACTCAGATCAGACTCAATTAGCCCAGTGAGAGACTTGGTGATGCAAAAGCAAAGAGGTTTATTGTTCTAGCCCGGGCTAGAGGCTAGAGTCCACGCCTCCAACCATCCCAGCGGTTTTCTGATGGGGACCCCTCCTGTTTTCTTTGCGGGTTTTATATAGGGTTTTCAGAGACATTCTATACATTATAGCATCAGTCAGCAAATCATCTCATTTCGTGGGAAATTCAAAGAACATCTCTTAAAATTGATTAGTACATCCAGTGGTGGGAGTGGACATAGTAAAGGATGGCTTTTGGAGTTGATGCCTTTTTTTTTTTTTTCGATCTTTTGGCTTAGGGTTCAGGGCCCAGTCAGGCCTGAGTTACAAGATGGGGGCCTATTTAGAATCAGCCCTTAAGGCATTTGGATCTGGCTAAAAAGTCCATGAGAGTTTCTCAGGCATGGAAAGCCAAGACACTGTGGCAAAAAGAATGACCTAAATGAAAGATCTCTGTGAGTGAGATCCCAGCAGAAAGAACGGGCCATCAAAGAAGGAGGTACCTTTCTCTGAAGGGAGGAGAGAACTTCCACTTTGAATATGGCCTTGTCTAAATAAGATCAGAGTTTGTGAACTCAAGAGGCTTCCATAGCCTTGGCAGCTCATGACAAGAGCCTCGGGTGATTACTGACATCATAAATAAGAGTGTCAATTGTAAATTAACAATGAGAGTCACTGTGCACCTACTCCTCATGTAGAACCTCTGTTCTTCATGTGTTGTACTATGCGAATTAATGGTAAAACTACTACTCAAATAGTACTCTATACTTTGTATATCTGTGTGGGTGTAAACTGTTGAAATCTTTACTTAGTATACACTAAATTGATCTTCTGTATATAAAGATAATTGAAAATGAATCTTGATGAAGAGTGGGGTGAGAGAGGTAGCAGGAGATGGGGTGTTTGTGGGTGGGAGGGAGGTTATGGGGGGAAAAGCGCTATAATCCAAGTTGTACTTTGGAAATTTATATTTATTAAATAAAAGTTGAAAAGAAAATAAAATAAGATGGGGGCCTAGTCTAAAATAGGTTCACCTTGATCCAGGCTCAGGTTCTCCAAAAGGTTTTTTATTAAAGAGGGAGATTATTTCACAAAAAGGTAGAGGAAGGGTGTATTCCCCCCCTTTCATCTTACTGATCTTTGAAAACAGGATGTTTCCATTTTTAAAAAAGTCAACTTACAGTTACACCAATGTCTCATTTTGTATCATTGAATGTTTTGTTTTAGTTTGGTAAATTTTAAAAAATTTCAGCTGCAAAGTTGTTATGCATGGGGCACGATGGACTATAAGTGTCTTGAGTTATGCATACCTGTACCAGCTGTAAACTTTGATTGTCCTTTGTGGGGTGATAGCTTCAGTGGATATAAAATAAATTGGTCTAAAGGGCAAAGAAAAAGTCTGACCTTGGACTTTAGATACCTGTTCTCTGGCCTTTGATCTCTGGGTCTTATGTCAGCAGCCCCCCGGGTTTCTCAGGCCTTTGAGAAATTGAATCATACTGCTGGCTTCCCTGATTCTCTGGCTTGCAGACAACAGATGGTGGGAATTCTCAGCTGCCATAATTGCATGAGTCAATTCCCATAATAAATCTTCATTTATATTATATATATTTTTCATCTGTTGATATTTATATAAGGAATTATATTTTGTCTTTATTGTTTTCTTTCCTCTCTCTCCACACATAAACACGTAGTTCTACACAGTTCATATCCTACTGGCTCTGTTTCTCTACAGAACACTAATATGTTTGGTTAATGCATACTTATTATAATAATGCTGGAAATTTTATGACAGTATAGTGAAGAAAATAATCAAAAGTAGTTACAATAAGCATTTTGGCGTGGATTTTTCAATTACTTTTGTATTCATATTATATACATATAATGGTAATTTACATAAAAATAATTATTTAGTTAAATAGGATGTACTGCATTCTATTTTTTGTACACTAGAAGTATGGTGATCTATTCAAACAAATACATTGATATTTTCTGGCTGTCACATTTTTTTTTCTTTGAGAAGCTATGATTTATTCTGTTTTTCCTCCAGCTTCATATTTTTTTGTCAAAGAAACCTTTTATTTAATGAGTACAAATTTCATAAGTACAACTTTAGGAATATAGTGATTCTTCCCACTATAACCACATTCCTACCTCCACTCCCACCCCCCCCCCACTCTCTCTCCCATTCTCCATTAAGATTCATTTTCAATTAACTTTATACACAGAAGACCAACTCTATATATATACTAAGTAAATATTTTAGCAATTTGCACACTCAGACACATACACACACACAAACTGTTTGAGAACATATGCAAACACATGGAGACTGAACAACAAGATCCTGAATGAACAATGGGTCATAGAAGAAATGAAAAGAGAAGTCAAAAAAATTCTGGAGATGAATGAAGATGACAACAGAACATATCAAACTTATGGGACATGGTAGTGGCAGTGTTAAGAGAAAAGTTTATTTTGATTGATGCCTACATCAAGAAATTGAAAAGGCACCAAATAAATGAACTATCAATGCATCTCAAGGACCTAGAAAAATAGCAAACCAAACCCAAAATTAGTAGGATAAAAGAATAACCAAAATTAGAGAAGAGGGCCGGCGCCGTGGCTCAATAGGCTAATCCTCCACCTTGCGGCGCCGGCACACCGGGTTCTAGTCCCGGTCGGGGCGCCGGATTCTGTCCCGGTTGCCCCTCTTCCAGGCCAGCTCTCTGCTATGGCCAGGGAGTGCAGTGGAGGATGGCCCAGGTGCTTGGGCCCTGCACCCCATGGGAGACCAGGAAAAGCACCTGGATTCTGGCTCCTGCCATCGGATCAGCGCGGTGCGCCGGCTGCAGCGGCGGCCATTGGAGGGTGAACCAACGGCAAAGGAAGACCTTTCTCTCTGTCTCTCTCTCTCACTATCCACTCTGCCTGTCAAAAAAAAAAAAAAAAAAAAAATTAGAGAAGAAATAAAAATAGTTAAAACAAAAAATACAAAAGATCATCAAAACAAAGAGCTTGTTTTTTGAAAACATAAGCAAAATTGACACACCATTGGCCCAGCTAACCAGAAAGAAGGAGGAGGCCCAAATCAATAAAATTAGAGATGTAAAAGAAAATTAACAACTGACACCGCAGAAATAAAAAGAATCATCAGAAATTATGAAAAATAACTGTATGCCAATAAACTGGGAAGCCTAGAAGAAATGGACAGATATCTGGACACATACAACTTACCTAAATTGAAGCACAAAGACAGAGAAAACCTAAGCAGACCAATAACCAAGACCAAAATTGAATCATCAATAAAGACCCTCCCAAAAGTAAAGCCCAGGATTGATGGCTTCGCTGATGAATTCTACAAGACATTTAGGAAGAACCAACTCTAATTCTTCTCCAAAACAATTGAAAGGGCAGGAATCCTTAATTACCTAATTAACCTGAAAAAGATTCAACAGAGGAAGAGAACTACAGACCAATTTTCCTGATGAACATAGATGCAAAAATCCTCAAAAAATACTAGCCAATCAAATCCAGCAACACTTCAGAAAGATCATTCAGTGGGACCAAGTGAGATTTATTCCTGGTATGCAGGGATGGTTCAACATTCACATCCGTGAAGGTGATACATCGTGTGAACAAACTGAAAACAAAAACCATATGATTACCTCAGTAGATGCAGAGAAAGTATTTGATAAAATACAACATCCTTTCATGATGAAAACTTTAAGCAAATTTTGGGGTAGAAGAAACATTCCTCAACACAATTAAGACAATTTATGACAAACCGACAGCTAGCATCCTATTAAAAGGGGAAAAGTTGAAAGCATTTCCACTAATATCTGGAACCAAAGAAGGATTCATGCTCTGACCATTGCTATTGAATATAGTCCTGGAAGTTTCAGCTAGAGCCATTCAGCAAAAAAGGAAATCGAAGGCATACAAATTGGAAAGGAAGAAGTCAAACAATCCCTATTTGCAGATGACATGATGCTTTATATAGGGGAACAAAAAGCCTCCACGAAAAGGCTATTGGAACTCATAAAAGAGTTTGGTAAAGTAGCAAGATATAAAGTCAGCACACAAAAATCAATAGCCTTTGTATACACAGATATTGTGAAGGCTGAGAAAGAAGTTTTAAAGGAATCCCACTCACAATAGCTACAAAAAATCAAATATCTTGTATTTAATCAAGGATATCAAAGATCTCTATGATGAAAATTACAAAACATTAAAGAAAGAAAATAGAATAAGACATTAAAAAATGGAAAAATCTTCCATTTTCATGGATTGGAAGAATCAATATCATCAAAATGCCCAAACTACCAAAAGCAGATTACAGATTAACTGCAATCCCAATAAAAAGACCAAGGATATTCTTCTCAGATATAGGAAAAAAAAAAAACTGCTGAAATTCATATGGAAACACATGAGACCCTGAATAGATAAAGCAGCTTTATACAACAAAAGCAAGTAGTATCTCAATACCAGATTTGTCTTACAGGGCAGTTATAATCAAAACATCCTGGTACTGGTACAAAACAGGTGGATAGACCAATGGAACAAAATAGAAACTCCAGAAATCAACCCTCACATCTGCAACCAACTTATCTTTGACAAAGGAGCTAAAATCAATCCCTGGAGTAAGAAGAGTATCTTCAACAAATGATACTTGGAAAACTGGATCTCTGCATGCCTAAGTATGAAGCAAGATCCCTACACCCCTTACACAAAAATCTACCCAAAATGGATCAAAGACCTAAATCTATGAACTTATTCCATCAAATTATTAGAGAACATGGGGGAAACCTTGCAAGATATTGGCACAGGCAATCAAAGCCAAATTGACAAATTGGATTACATCAAATTGAGAAGCTTCTGCACTGCAAAAGAAACACTTAGTTTGGAGTTACCTTAGAAATCTGAATATAGACCTACCATATGGATCCAGCTGTCCACTCCTGGGAATTTACCCAAAAGAAGTTAAATCAGCATATGAAAGAGCTATCTGTATCCCATGTTTTTTTCAGCTCAATTCACAATAGCTAACATATGGAATCAACCCAAATGTCTGTCAACTGAAAACTGGCTAAAGAAAGTATGGGATATGTACACCACAGAATGCTACACACTGGTAAAAAAAAATTGAATACTGTTGTTTGCAACAAAATGGATGAATCTGGAGAACATCATACTTAGTGAAATAATCCAGTCCCAAAGGGAAAAATATCATATGTTCTCCATAATCTGTGGTAACTGAGTACCTTAAAGATAATCTATAGAAGTGAAATTGACACTTTGAGATGCAGTGACTTTGAATAGCCCTTTTCTCTACCATTGAGGAAAAGGTTTTTTTTTTTTCCATACTATTTGTTGAACTCTTTATTTACTATGGGTTAATCATATGTGAATAAAGTTAATTGAAAATAGATCTTAATAAAAAATAATGGGTATAGGAGAGGAAGGAGGAAGAAAGATGGCAGCATGGGTGGGAGGGCAGATACAGTAGGAAGAATCACTATGTTCCTAATGTTGTATTTATGAAATGCATGGATTTGAGCAATAAGCCATCCATCTTTCTTCATAACTAAATTATGTTTGGTTTATAAAATGAGATGATTTATCTCACTTGAAGACAAATAATTGGGTTATTTTTATTTAAATGAAAGTTTAATTTGTATATAACAATCCAGGGGGCAGAGCCAAGATGGCGGAGTAGTGAGGGCATGCACCGATACTCTGGGAAAATTTAGTTTAATAAAAGTGGAGTTACAGTAGCCTCAGAAAAAGGATCAGGAAAAAATTGCAGAGGAAACTCTTCCGGATCTAGTGGCTGTGACTCGGAGGACCTACTGGGAGAACAAGGTCGCCCACCACGCGGAAGCCGAGCAGCGGGAGCCGCAGGGTCTGCCCGCCAGTGCAGGAAGGGGAGTGGATGTCACACAGACACCAGCGGGGAGAGCAGGGATGCCCAGGGCTCCAAGTCCACACATCAGCGCTGGAAGGGGAGGTGAGCTCAGTAACCCGAGACATTGGCAGGGAAACGGTGGTCAGAATCAGAGGGGAGCGGGAAAGTTCACCAGACTGACTATAGGAGAGAAGGAAAAAAGGTGGGGGGGTACTGGTACAGACGAGTTACTCTCTCTGCCAACCTTGCAAAGGCAAGCAAGAGACAAAGAGCAGGCCCACCTCTGGATTTACATAACAACAGGGGAGAGCTAAGGAACTGAGTCACTACAATTCAGTAGCCTAGGCAACACAGTGGGAGTCCAGAGGAGAAACAGAGCCTGCACAAACTCTTTGGGTAGAAGCCAGAGATCGGAAGCTAAATACCATCAATTCTGCACAGCTGTGTGGTGCGGTATTACTTACCTCCTGAATAAATAAATAAAATAAAATAAATAAATAAATAAATAAATAGAGCTTTACCACGCATAACCTGAGGGTGTCACCTTTGCACACCCGTAACCCAGAAGAACCAAGCAGAGCTCTCAGGCCACACACATCTCAAGCCTCCAAGGCTCCTCCAACAGCAGGCAGTTCACTTAACACAGACATAGTATAAAATAAAAAAATTAAAAAAAAAACGCACAGTGAGGGAAGAAGAATTAACTATGCCAAGCAACAAACTCAAAAATCAAGGGAACAAGATTAACGATGACACTATGATGCCTCCAAATAAACAAAACACCCCAAGCCAAGATTATGAAGATGATAAAATAGAAGAAATGCAAGATACAGATTTCAAAAAATTTATGATAAGAACATTTAGAAGTTTTCAAAAGCAAATCCTTGAACTACAGAAATCCTTATTGGACAGGATTGAAAATCTCTCTCGTGAAAATGAACTTTTAAGGAAGAATCAAAATGAAACGCAGAAACTAGTAGAACAGGAAAGTGTGATAGTAAAGAGAAATCAAAATGAAATGAAGAGCTCAATAGATCAAATGACAAACACATTAGAAAGTCTAGTATGCAGGGATGGTTCAACATTTGCAAACCAATCAATGTGATTCATCACATTAACAGACTTCAAAAGAAAAACCATATGATTATCTCAATAGATGCAGAGAAAGCATTCGATAAAATTCAACACCCTTTCATGATGAAAACTCTAAGCAAATTGGGTAAAGAAGGAACATTCCTCAATATAATCAAAGCAATTTATGAAAAACCCACGGCCAACATCCTATTGAATGGGGAAAAGTTGGAAGCATTTCCACTGAGATGTGGCACCAGACAGGGATACCCACTCTCACCACTGCTATTTAACATAGTTCTGGAAGTTTTAGCCAGAGCAATCAGACAAGAAAAGGAAATTAAAGGAATACAAATTGAGAAGGAAAAAGTCAAACTATCCCTCTTTGCAGACGATATGATTCTTTACTTAGAGGATCCAAAGAACTCTACTAAGAGACTATTGGAACTCTTAGAGGAGTTTGGCAAAGTGGCAGGATATAAAATCAATGCACAAAAATCAACAGCCTTTGTATACACAAGCAATGCCATGACTGAGAAAGAACTGCTAAGATCAATCCCATTCACAATAGCTACAAAAACAATCAAATACCTTGGAATAAACTTAACCAAGGAAGTTAAAGATCTCTACGATGAGAATTACAAAATCTTAAAGAAAGAAATAGAAGAGGATACCAAAAAATGGAAAAATCTTCCATGCTCATGGATTGGAAGAATCAATATCATCAAAATGTCCATTCTCCCAAAAGCAATTTACAGATTCAATGCAATTCCAATCAGGATACCAAAGACCTTCTTCTCAGATCTAGAAAAAATGATGCTGAAATTCTTATGGAGACACAAGAGACCTCGAATAGCTAAAGCAATTTGTATAACAAAAACAAAGCCAGAGGCATCACAATACCAGATTTCAGGACATACTACAGGGCAGTTGTAATCAAAACAGCATGGTACTGGTACAGAAACAGATGGATAGACCAATGGAACAGAATTGAAACACCAGAAATCAACCCAAACATCTACAGCCAACTTATATTTGATCAAGGATCTAAAACCAATTCCTGGAGCAAGGACAGTCTATTCAATAAATGGTGTTGGGAAAACTGGATTTCCACATGCAGAATCATGAAGCAAGACCCCTACCTCACACCTTACACAAAAATCCACTCAACATGGATTAAAGACCTAAATCTATGACCTGACACCAGCAAGTTATTAGAGAACATTGGAGAAACCCTTCAAGATATTGGCACAGGCAAAGAGTTTCTGGAAAAGACCCGGGAGGCACAGGCAGTCAAAGCCAAAATCAACTATTGGGATTGCATCAAATTGAGAAGTTTCTGTACTTCAAAAGAAACAGTCAGGAAAGTGAAGAGGCAACCTACAGGATGGGAAAAAATATTTGCAACTATGCAACAGATAAAGGGTTAATAACCAGAATCTACAAAGAAATCAAGAAACTCCACAAAAACAAAACCAACAACCCACTTAAGAGATGAGCCAAGGACCTCAATAGACATTTTTCAAAAGAGGAAATCCAAATGGCCAACAGGCACATGAAAAAATGTTCAAGATCACTAGCAATCAGGGAAATGCAAATCAAAACCACAATGAGGTTTCACCTCACCCCGGTTAGAATGGCTCACATACAGAAATCTACCAACAACAGATGCTGGCGAGGATGTGGGGGAAAAGGGACACTAACCCACTGTTGGTGGGAATGCAAACTGGTCAAGCCACTATGGAAGTCAGTCTGGAGATTCCTCAGAAACCTGAAGATAACCCTACCATTTAACCCAGCCATCCCACTCCTTGGAATTTAAATGGGCAAAACAAAGGAATTTAAATGGGCAAACAAAAAAGCGGTCTGCACCCTAATGTTTATTGCAGCACAATTCACAATAGCCAAGACCTGGAACCAACCTAAATACCCATCAATGGTAGACTGGATAAAGAAATTATGGGATATGTACTCTTTAGAATACTATACCGCAGTAAGAAACAATGAAATCCAGTCATTTGCAACAAAATGGAGGAATCTGGAACACATCTTGCTGAGTGAAATTAGCCAGTCCCAAAGGGACAAATATCATATGTTCTCCCTGATCAGTGACAACTGACTGAACACCAAAAAGGAAACCTGTTGAAGTGAAATGGACACTATGAGAAACGGTGACTTGATCAGCATAGCACTGACTGTTAATGAACAACTTAATACATTATCCCTCTTAGTATTTTTTTTGTCTGTTCCACTTAATATGACTGGTTTAATTCTGTAATTAATACACAGTTATTCTTAAGTGTTGAAATTTAACTGGAATGTGATCCCTGTTAAACATAAGAGTGGGAATAAGAGAGGGAAGAGATGTACAATTTGGGACATGCTCAAGCTGACTTGCCCCAAATGGTAGAGTTAGAAACATACCAGGGGACTCCAATTCAATCCCATCAAGGTGGCATGTACCAATGCCATCTCACTATTCCAAGTGATCAATTTCTGTTCACAATTGATCATAATAAAAGGACTAAGAGTCAAAGGGAGCACATAAACAAGTCTAGTACCTCCTAATACTAACCGATAGAATAAATAAAGGGGAGAGTGATCCAACATGGGAAGCGAGATACTCAGCAGACTCATAGAATGGCAGATGTCCTAAATAGCACTCTGGCCTCAGAATCAGCCTTAAAGGCATTCGGATCTGGCTGAAAAGCCCATGAGAGTATTTCAGGCATGGAAAGCCAAGACACTCTGGGGAAAAAAAAAAAAAAAAAAAAAAAAAAACCATAAATTAAAGATCTCTGTGAGTGAGATCCCAGTGGAAAGAACAGGTCTTCAAAGAAGGAGGTACCTTTCTCTGAAGGGAGGAGAGAACCTCCACTTTGACTATGACCGTGTCTAAACAAGATAAGAGTCGGAGGACTCAAAAGGCTTCCATAGCCTTGGCAACTCATGACTGGAGCATAGGGAGATTACTGATGCCATAGACAGGAGTGTCAATTTGTTAAGTCAACAACAGGAGTCACAGTGCACTTACTCCTCATGTAGGATCTTGTCCTTAATGTGCTGTACATTGAGATTTAATGCTATAAGGAATACTCAAACAGTATATTTCACTTTGTGTTTCTATGGGGGTGCAAACTGTTGAAATCTTTCCTGAATGTATACTAAACTGAACTTCTGTAAAAAAAAAATTATTAATTCCCAACTTGACTCTCACTGGGATTAAACATGACAATAGGTCTGATCTGATTTCATCATCATTTAAAAAATCATCTATTATTTTTCATTTTATGTTTCTGTGTGGGAGCAAATTGTTGAAATCTTTACTTAATGTATGCTAAACTTATCTTCTGTATATAAAAAGAATCAAAAATGAATCTTGATGTGAATGGAAGGGGAGAGGGAGTGGGAAAGGGGAGGGTTGCGGGTGGGAGGGACGTTATGGGGGGGAAGCCATTGTAATCCATAAGCTGTACTTTGGAAATTTATATTCATTAAATAAAAGATAAATTTGTATATAACAATCCACTAGTAATTAAATGTGGTCAGTTCTACATTGTTCATGCCTTGGAATCCAGGATGAACCTTGGAATCTAGAGTGAATAAGATATTTAAATCAGAAAGGCATTTGTTATGTGTATAAATTTGAAAACTGGAACAGTCAAAAACTCACGCTGTTTGATTTTTTACTTTTCTTTTTTTCCCCTCCCTCCATTCTGAATGTGATGAACCAAATCATAGCTTCCTCTTATAGATCTGGAGAGCTCTTTGTCATTGATCAAGAACATGAAGGGGCCAGCACTGTTGTATATTCAGTTAGGCAACTGCCTGTATCACTGTCATCCCAACTGGTGCCAGTCCTAGTCCCCCCTTGCTCTGCTTCCTATCTGGTTCCCTGCTAATGCCTGGGAAAGCAGCAGAAGTCCTTGGGCCCCTGCCAACTTCAAAGACATGGAACAAGCTCCTATCTCATTGCTTTGGCCCGTCCAGCCCTGGTTGTTGAGGCCATTTGGGGAGTGAATTTGAAGATGGAAGATTCTCTCTCTCTCTCTCTTTGTCCATATCTCCTTCTCTCTTTGTAACTCTGATTTTTGAATAAATAAATAAATAAATTTTAAAAATAAAAGTACAGAAAAGACATTAGGCATTTCCTTTCTCACATTTTAAAATGAAGGGTCCGGTGCTATGTATAGCAGGTAAAGCCGTCGCCTGCAGTGCTGGCATCCCAAAAAAGCGCTGGTTCGAGTCCTGGCTGCTCCACTTCCTATCCAGCTTTCTGCTATAGCTTGGGAAAGTAGTAGAAGATGGCCCAAGTCCTTGGGCCCCTGCACCCATGTGAGAGACCCAGAAGAAGCTCCTGGCTCCTGGCTCCTGGCTCCTGGCTTCGGATTGGCATAGCTCCGGCCATTGTGGTCAATTGGGGAGTGAACTGGTGGATGGAAGACTTCTCTCTCTCTCTGTCTTTCCTTCTCTCTCTGTATAACTCTGATTTCCAAATAAATAAATAAATAAATCATTAAAAAAAATGAAGAGCTTCAATATTTCAATAGTGAATTTTAAGGTTTAATGACTCTAAAATTGCAATCTAAAAAACACATTAGCAGTTATTCTTAAATTGCACCAGAAATTATGGACCAGTTTAAACTAAATTGTTGATGCTCTAATGTCACCATAGGTGCATCAAAAATATTCTGCAAAGTGTTTTTTTCTAATGACTTATATCCCTGGGCTATATCGTTTTTCTGCAACTTCATAGCATTCTCTTTTAATAGAATTTAATAAATATAATTCCTAAGGATATATTGTGATCTGATGCTTAGAATAGGATAATGAAATTCCAGATACTGTTTCTGAGTTTTGCCTATAGCAATTTTGCACCAAGTTAAGTATCTGAGTCTCCCCATTACAAAAAATAGAAAATTAATTACTATTTATCCTCAAAGACACTTAATTATCTGTAACAAAGTCTTGATTCTATTTAGTGATTCTCAGATCAAAGCAATTTAAACATGTATCATTTTTTAACTGCGTACAAGTGACAAAGCTAAGAAATTATCTTTAGTGCGGGGTTCATCTCCTCCATTTCTGTTTCTGATTTTTTTCTCAGTATTCATGGGTAACCTAGATATTAAAGCTGAGATATACAAACAGCATCCATTTGAGGGAGAGGGTAATATTTCCTTTGCTTTTTTATTTTGTTTTCTACATAAAAGGAATTGCAAATATTTTGCAGATGATGGGTTTATTTATCCAGGGATTTCTTTCACTTGGTACCATTTTTTGGTCCAAAATTATTTAGCAGACTGTATATTGCAGAAAAAAACAACAGTCACATTTTAATGGGTCAGTAGAGTCATTAACAGTCATAGTTACAGGATTGTAAAATGGACAAGGTTTAGACCTAAAACTGAAAGTGGCTGCTTTGATGCAGAGTTATCACTGGCCTAACTGTGTATTTATCCTATGCTGTGATGGGCTTTGTTTATTTATCACCTTTGTGTGTTCTTTTACCTATTTGAGTCTTCATGTAAATCAAGGACTTTTTGAATAAGTATTTTACATACTATAATCAATTGCTTAGTCCATAAATATACAAATATATACATATATCTTTACCATGTATATATAATGTAAATAATGCTTTTAATCTATTGTTTTTGATCTCCCACTTTCTTTCATTTTTCAGTCCTTCAGAGTTCTGTGTGATTGCTTCTGGTTTCCAACACCTGACAGTCATTCTGTTCTTTATTCTTCTGTTAGTGATTACATTAGCTCAACTGTATTTAACTACAGTTTTCACAGTCAATTATTAATGAATGTTTCATTTTATCTGTAGTATTACTTTGCCAACAAAACTGCTGTGAAGCTAATTACCTGGCAGTTTTTAAAGTATAAAATTGAAAGAAATGGCTTTTGCTGTTAAATTGTCACACAGACCCACTTTCATCCTTACAGGATAACAACAGATTCCTTTGATAACTAAGCCAAGCAGGTCAGCTGCTCTCTATTGTTCCAATGCTTGATAAAATAGTCACAAAACTGAAATCTGGTGAGGTCTGGAACCTATGGCTTTGCAATTTGGATGGCATTTGATTATGTCCTTTTCATGTTCTTTGAACCCCACTGAAAAAAAAAATGTTTATATTTTGACCTGCTGAGCTTCTAACATTTAAAAGAGAATAAGTGGTTTCCACAAATCAAGGCACCCCAGGTAGAAAAGGTTTGGCTTACAAACAATGGCTGAGGAGGACACCTGGCTTCAGGCACATCAAGAGTTGCATTGTTAGCCTGTGCATTGTAGAGAAAGAATGTTCAGGAAAAGGCAATTCCTAAAAGGTTATTGTAGTTGTTATAGGCTTAAGACTCTTCTTGACTCATTTAAATGCTTCACCAAGAGGCAATAGCTTTAAGATTAAAAAAAAAGTTACTTAAAGAAAGAGAGACAGATACCCCACACCCTTTATCCACTGATTCATTCCTGAAATGCATTCAAAGACCAAGGGGATAAAGCCAGGAAATGTGTGGCAAGAACTCAACTACTTAAGCCATCCCCTTTGCCTTGGGGCCAGTATTAAACCCGGGTACTCTGAAATGGGACTCATGCATCCCCACTGGCAACTTTAATGGCTACGCCAAATATCCACTCCAAGATTTTTTTAAAAGATTTATTTATTTGAAAGAGTTGCAGAGAAAGAGGGAGAGACAGAATGAACTTCCTTCTGCTAGTTCACCCACAAATGGCCATAGTTGCCAAACCTGAGCAAGGCTGAAGCCAAGAGCCAGGAGATTATTCTGGGACTCCCACATGGGTGCAGGGGCTCATTGCTTTCATAGACACATTAGCAGGGAACTGTATCAGAAGTGGAGCAGCTGGGACTTGAACTGGTGCCCATATGAGATGCTGGTGTCCCAGGTGATGGCTTAACCAGCCATACCACAACCCCAGACTTCCCCTCCCCCAAGATTTCTTTTTTTTTTTTTTTTAAGATGAACTTGTTTATTTAGGAACTGAAATCCTGCAAAAGCAATCATATTAAACCTTGTAGACTATAACATTCTGAATGAAGATTACTGAATGGATTTGGAGTAGGGGATAGAAAGACTAGAAAGCAGAGGGGAAAGAATTTCCCCAAATTAACAAGTGTTTTTAATTGATTAGTACAGGGCTTCCAGATTAAAAATCTTTGACATTTTGGGCTGAATAACTTTCTTGTAGTGCAGTGTTCTGCGTATTGCAGGGCATTTAGCAGCATGCTTGCTGGATGCTACTAACACCCTTCCTATCTCAAACAAAATGTTCCCAGAATTGGCCAAATGTCTCCTGTGGGGCAAAATCACCCAGTGTTGAAAAGCACTATGAATACAAGAGTTATTTAGATGGCTGTCACTAACTTGAAATAATATTCAGAAGCATGACTCATTTTTGTTGGAATATTCTATATATTAAGAACTGTACCTTTTATGTGTTCAATAGTATGCTTTTGGTACAAGAAAGATAGAATTATACTGATAATATAAAAGAATATCCTATGCTCATGGAACAATCCTGAAGGGTACATCTGTGTTCATTTAGTTACTATGAACTTTATGGCTAGCTTTTGTGACAGTTTGTCTCTTTCTCAACCCCAGCTTGTTATTATAACTTCATCTGGGTATTTACATGGCTCCCTCATCCCTTACCCCTAAGCCTCAGGCTTGTAGAGATTAAGACTTGATTAAAAACTGTGTGTGGATGTGTATGTATATGCAGGTTCAGTGATACTTTTATTAATTTCTTCCTAAACAATATTTTTACTATTTAAAAATTAAAATCAAATTTTCATAAACCTTCCAAATAGATTGCATGGATCTCCAGCTGAATATAACAGGAAACTCTTGACACAGCGTTTTTTTCTAGGTAGGTTCTAGGTGACATGGAGTTTCCTAGATTCAGTTACGAATCCTGCAAAGATTGTTTTCTCCTTTCCATTAATCTATTTTCTGGATTCCATTCCACTTTAGTACAGACATTACTTCATTGTAAGAATACAATATACTTGGGCTTTCTGGTCTCATACTTTCCCCTCCCCCTCTACTCTACCCTATAAAAGTACGTAAAGTCCTGATACCTGTCATGAATGCTGTTTGCTAGTCTTTGAATCAGCTTCAGTAAACTAAGCATATGCACACTGCTTTTTAATTTTTGAAAGAAAAACTCTGCCTTCCTCATCTTTAAACATCATCAGCCATATAAGAAAATGGAGGAGAGAAGAGTAATGTATGCCCCGCAACCAAATGTTGATTTCTTTTGCACATTCCTTTTACTCCCAGTACATTATTAGAAGGCTAATTCTGACATGATAAATTTAATATACACAAATTCTTCATGAGACTCACAGAAAGAGAACAACTCTATCTCCCAGACAAGGGATGAGAAATTGTGGAGGTAAGAAGACTTCCAGATTTCTTTGGAAGCTTTCTCCTAGCAGGCAGCAGTAGAAAAGCCCTGTGGTCATCTCTTGGAAGCAGATAATGTGGTGTGAGGATACAAGGATGAACAGGAATGGTTAAGGCAGCCACGGTAGGTAATAACTTCTTGTCTGTCTGCTAGCCAAAGGTATCCTTGCTGTCCTTTCTAAAAAGGAATTCACTGAATCGAGGGAGAAATACAGCTGGTCCAACAAGGTCATAATCACCGGACTGAAGGAGTCATTTGCTTCTCCAATAGATAAGAACCCTGATGGCCAGTATTGCCCAGAAGGGTTTGTTTAAGGGGAATTCCTCATCAGAAACTCTCCCACAAACACTTTCCCAGAAGAGGGAGGAGGGGAGAAGAAATGGAGAACTCTTACTCATGTCCATAAAAACCCCAGGCTGAATGCAGTATTTTACTGAGATGCCCGCCTGGCCTATCAGGTGTAGGAATTTCTGTCTCTTCACTTTTTCCAATGAGTGATGCTAGGATGCTTTCTTGTTTGCTCATTTATCGGCTACTTACTTTGTTGTTGACAGAACAAGTCCCCAGGGTTCGAATCAGCAGTAACAAAGTGAGGTGGTAACAATGCTTTGGGGACGTTGTTGGATTAGAAGCTTAGAGTAGGAAAAGGGGAGCATTATACCAGGGAGTCTGAATGGGCAGTATTTTAAAGATGTTTGGCTGTGAGTTTGGAGATTTTATTATTCTTTGGTCCTTTCTTAAGATACTAAGTAGAGATTGGCATACTTTTAACTAATTTTTGTTTGTTGAACTTACCTTAATTAGTTTTTCCAGGTAGAATGGGAGTAATTATTTGTGCCCTAGTCCAGAAATTTTTTATTATACAGGGACCCAAGTTTGTTTATCAGCTCTGTTCTATACAGCTCCTCAGTATGTCATCTCTCTATTCTGGCAGAGGAGAAATGGAACATCTTATTACTTTATGCAAATGCTTTATCTTCTTTTAGCTCAGGATTTTCGGGAGAATCTGTATTTTCAAACCATATATTTTGAAAAATATTTTATTTATCTATTTCAGAGGTAAAATTACAGACAGTGATAGGAAGAGACAGAGAGAGAAAGGTCTTCCAGCTGCTGGTGCACTCCCTAAATAGCTGCAACAGTCAGGGCTAGGCAAGGTCAAAGCCAGGATCCTGGAACCTCCTCCAGGTCTCCCACGTGGGTGCAGGTCCCAAGTACTTGGTCCAGCCTCTATTGATTTCCCAGGCCATAGCATAGAGCTAGCTCAGAAAAGGAGCAACATGGACATGAACTGGTGCACATATAGGATACCAGCACCACAGGAGGAGGCTTAACCTACTACACCATAGTGCTATCCTCCAAATCATATTTAGATCTGTAGTTTTAAAATATTTTCTTAACCACAGAATTCGTTATATTATCTAATGTCTCATCTGATGCCTCAGTGAATCTAATTCTACTTCAAATAAACTCTATAATCAACTATTAAATTAAAATACTATGTTTTTACTTTCAGATAAATACTTTTAGTTTTGATTAATCCATGACCACAAACTCCATTTTGGACTTGACAAATCATGTCACTTTCTTATGTTACCTTGAGATACATCTCAAAATTTGACCACAGTCTACTTCTACTATTTGATTAATATCCTTAATCGTATTAATCTTTTTCCTTAAAAATAGCTGCCTCTTTTTTCCCCAGAAAAAGCCTGTAGCTATTTTCCAGCTATGTTTTTTCCCCTTTTTTCATTTTCAGGATAGATTATTAAACTATTGCAGCAAATGAATATTTAGATACTTGAATGAACCAAATTAATAGAAAAATTCTGCTTATTTGAATTTAATTTTGGAATCATATGTAAACTTCTTTAAAAATTACTCTTAGGAGTGAATTTGAAAGAAAGTTATTTCTTTTATTCATATGGACTGAAACTTAAACTGTCTCAAATATATGTGCAAATGTGGTAAAAATCATTCAGTGTTAGAAAAAAAAGCAGATTCTTATTGTTTGCATGAAAAACACATGTATGGATTATACATATACCCATTTACATCTGTATATCTATTTTTCTGTTTTACATGCATACACATGTACATCTGTGAGGGGATTTCAAAAAGTTTATGGAAATGGAGTTAAATATAAGTTTATTTTGGTGCAAAAAAGTGAAATCCACATATAGTTTTCTTCATAATGCACAGTTCCATAAGCTTTTTAAAGTTCCCTCACATTTCAAAAACTTATTATGCCAAAATAAACTGATCTTTTATTTCTGTTTTCCCTTGAACGATTTGAAGTGCCCTCATAGACAAAGCTATCAATGCTTTTAGACAATTTATATTTGAAGCTTTTACTTGTTTGGGTTATTTCCATACATGCATATATGTATAGTTATATAGGAACTCACTTCTATAATTTCACAGTTTGCTTCAGAGTAAGATACTTCTATTTCAGACACATTACTTTGGTCTTTTAAAAAAGGATATAAGGGAAATAATGACTTTTTTTGTATTTTATATCCAAAGTACATCCAGAAGCTTTAGGATTCACACACAATATAACAAGAATTTATTCAGAAAGTAAATCCAAAGAAAAGAGGATTTATAGGAGACCAACTAACCAAGCAGGGAGTAAATCCCAAGTTCAGAGAAAAACAAAAAAAGCTTATTGAAATATATCAGCTCTTCAGTTTCCACACTATGCTTCTGAAATAGCCAGTGGCCCTCCTTTAGGTCATTCATTTTTCTTTAGGTAAAGTAGAGAAGTATTTTTGACTAGTATTTAATCCTTTAATGCTGTGATGTATCCGTGTGGTTTATGTCTATGCTTCTATGTATGGTTCAGGTATTTGTTTTGTAATGTTTAAGTTATGAAAATAATATCAGTCCATAATCATTTCATGTAGATCCTAGATGAGATCAAATTTAAGGTTTTACTTTTTGCTGAGTAATGCTTTTTGCTTAGTATGCTGGTTACCCATAAGAATATATATACATTATTATGCAATTGAGATTTTGTTTTAGTTAGAGCAGAAAGGCCTTTGTTTGCAATTATGGGAGCAACTGGGGATGGGATGGTGATATGAAAAATGAAGGAAGAAGAATGGGTATAGTGTTTTGATTCTTCAGGTCTGATAGAGTTAGGGGAGAACAATGAAAGAGCTGCTTTGATGAGAAATGCCATGACACTGTAGAACAAGCTGGTCTGCTGCAGGGGCTATGACAGAGGACTGCACAGGGTATGTGCAGTACATTTCAGATCTCAGGTAGCGATGGGCATAGTTCTGAATCCTCTGATTTTGGGACTACAGAGGCAGTATCTTGACATAGGCACAGGGGTTTCAGAGAAGGTCACGGGAAGCTATGTCAGTAACTGAGAATTTTCCTGCAGGAAAGCATCTCCAGTAGAAATTAGGGTCACATAATATAGGCGATTTACTCTTCCTGTTTCAGGGATTCCCGGAAATACCTGGGCAGGAAACTTTCTGGAATTATTGTCCTCCTTCCAAGAGCAAGTAGAAAAAGTGAATTTTGGAAGTTAATTTGGCTTCCTCTGTTTCCACGGCTGATGAGTTCTGGAGGGATCCAAATTATTTTTCTCTATAGAGATTCAAAATCATTGTGAGTAACCCTTTTAGGAGAGGGGTATATCTAATTAAAAATAAATTATTAAAAATGGAAACAACACCCAACTAATAATTACAAATACAGTTTTGTTTCCATAGTCTGGGTAGAAAACTTCTGAATTGTCTTTGTGAATATGAATGGTTTTAATAATTAGGTGAGAATGAAGAAACCACTGTAGTTCAGAAGCAAGTAGCCAACATTCTTGGAACACAGCCTATAAATTCTATCTGTATTTCTTAGAACTTTACCTCCTTAACTTCAGAATTTTATTCTATATTAAATGACCAGATAACATATTTTGGTTGTAATATTAGGATTACTATTCTGTTTTTATTTAATGTTAGAACATGCTACTGTAAACTAAAGCACATTTTATTTTAGTATGCTAAGCTGAAACTTGGAGATACATTGGTTGGACCATGGCTAGTTTTCAGTACACCCTGTACTATAATATGTTATATTTAAAAACTGAGGCTGGAATTTTGGTGTAGCTGGTTAAACTGCCAACTGTGACACTGGTATCCCATATTCAGAGTGCTTGTTTGAGTCCTGCCTGCTTGGCTTGATCTAGTTCCTTGCTAATGTGCCTGAGAAGGCAGCAGATAATGGCCTGAGTTCTTGGGTCCCTGCCAACCACATAGGAGACCGGGATGGAATTCCTGGCTCCTGGTTGCAGCCTGGTCTAGCCCTGGGGAGTGGCAGCCATTTTGGGGGGTGAACTAGCGGGTGGATGATCTCTTTCTCACTATCTCTCATTCTCTCTTTGTCACTCAGCCTTTCAAATAAATAAAGTAACTCTTTAAAAAGTTGAACACCATCTCAGATTGGGAAACTCTAGGCAATACTCCATGGGATGCTATCAGTCAATATTAATCTCTTTAATATTGAGTTTATGCTTCTGTTCTATATTGTAGTTATTTGGAATTGTAGTAACTGAAAAATTTTTCTTTCTTGAACAGTAAAAACTTTTTTTATATACATTATTTTACTATTAAAATAACTGCATGCTTCTTTACTTAAAGACTGAGGGATGTTGATCAAGTCATTTATTTTTTTCACAGCCTTAGTTTTGTCATTTGTAAAATGGAGAATAAAGAAGCACTAATATTGATTGGTTCCCAGCACCTGGTTATTAAGCATTCACTAACTTCCTTATTGTAATACAGTTTTATAACAACAATCTTGTCTTTAATTTTTTTTTTTTTTTTTTTTTTTTTTTTTTTTTTTTTTTTTTTTTTTACAGGCAGAGTGGATAGTGAGAGAGAGACAGACAGAAAGGTCTTCCTTTTGCCGTTGGTTCACCCTCCAATGGCCGCCACGGCTGGCGCGCTGCAGCCGGCACACCGCACCAATCCAAAGGCAGGAGCCAGGTGCTTCTCCTGGTCTCCCATGTGGTGCAGGGCCCAAGCACTTAGGCCATCCTCCACTGCACTCCCGGGCCACAGCAGAGAGCTGGCCTGGAAGAGGGGCAACCGGGACAGAATCCGGCGCCCTGACCAGGACTAGAACCCAGTGTGCTGTTGCCAATAGGTGGAGGATTAGCCTATTGAGCCACGGCGCCAGCCGTCTTTAAATTTTAGTTTGTGGTCTTTTCTGTACACAGTGTTCCAGGCTTATAATTACATAGTCTTAACTCTAGACCCAAATAGCGTGCGTATGATGTTGGATAAAATATATTTATTTCTGACTTCAGTAAATCTCAGAGTTCATTATTTTATTTTGAAATGTCTTTTATGCTCTTCATCTCTATTTCCTTCACAACATCATAATTCTAGTTTGGGTTCTTAGTGTTCTCCTGACACTGTGATGAAGTAGATAGGTCCAGTTAGGTTGGGCTAGGAAAGAGAAAGTCTTTTTAAGAGGATACAAAATACATGCTTCTCCTCAGAAACTGCCTTTAGCAGGACAAACGTGTCAATCCTACTCTGAGTTTTTGGTTTTATAATAACAAGGAAGTAGTGATTCTACCCTTCTGAGTTTATCATGACCATAGAAAGGAGAATTTCCCAGTCATTCCCTACTGCTGACTTTGTTTTTTCATGAGCAAGCTTGACAGGATTACAATTCCAGCCTTTTGATTCAGGGTTTTGTCCCCATCCTCTGATTGTTTTTTCCCCAAAATTATGCTTAAAAGACTCCATCATCAGTTTCTTGGGTCTTACTTTCTTGGAGCCCCCCTTCTGGTTGCTAAGGCAGAAAATTCTGACTTAAGTAAATCTTGATTTGCTCACTGCCTTGTCTGTATGGAGATTCTTCTACTTGAGGCAAGAACCAAGATCATTGTCTTTGCCTCCATTTTCCCTGTAACACCCCCACGCTTTGTAACCTTTAGTCATCACTATTCTAATTCAGGTCAACTGTCTTTAAAATTTCCATATATTAGAAAATTCACTATTTGTCTTTCTGTGTCTGGTCTTTTTCAATTAACATAAAAATCTCCAGTTCCATCCATTTTGGATAAATATCAGAATTTGATTCCTGTTATGACAGTAATATTCTACTGTGCATGTACACTATATTTTCTTTATCCATTAATCCATTAATGGGTACCAGTGTTGATTCCATACCTTGGCTATTGTGAATAAAGCTGAAGTGAATACAGGAGTGTAGAATTTGACATGGTGATTTCACTTTCTTTATAAGTACTCATAATTGGGATACCAGGCTCATATAATAGGTCTGTTTTTTATTTTTTGAGGAACCTCCATAATGTTCTCCATAATGCCTTTACTAATTATATTCCCACCAACAATATAAAGGTCCCTTTTCCTGACATTTTTCATTTTTACCAGCAATTTTTTTTATTATAGCCATTCTAATTAGACTGAGATTTTAACTTGCATTTCCATGACGGCTAGAGATATTGAAACAGTTGTCATGCATTTATAGGCCATCTGTGTTTCTTAGATATGTCAATTCAGAACTTTTGTCTATTTCTTAACTGGATTGTTTTTGTTCTTGTTGAATCCTTTCAGTTCCTTATATATTCTGGATATTAATCCTTTGTCATATGCATAGTTTATAAATATTTTCTCCCATTCTGTGGGTTTATCTTTACTCTGATGATTGTTCCTTTGTAGTTTAGAGGGTTCTTAGTCTGATATAATCTCATTTTTCTATTTTTGTTTTTGTTGCCTCTGCTTTAGGGGTCTTATTAAAAAAAATGTTGCCTAAGCTATCATGAATGTTTTATTTCAGTAGTTTCATTTAGATATTTATTAATCTTGAATTCATTTTTGTATAGGATAAGAAGTACGAAGTTGAATTGCAGTCTTCTACGTATGGAAATCCAATTTTCCAAGCACTGTTTATTGCAAAGACTGCCTTTCTTTGGTGAATGTCCTTGGCATCTTTGTCAAAGATTGGTTGGCTATAAATAAATGGATTAACTTTTGAAGTCTCCATTATGTTCCATTGGTCTGTGTGTCTGTTTTTATGCCAATATCACACTGTTTTGGTTAAAATTGCTCCAAAGTATATATTGAAAGTTACTGCCATGCTTCCAACTTTGCTCTTTCTGTTCAAGATTGCTTTGGCTATTCAGGGTCATTTGTGCTTCCACATGAATTTTAGGATTTAGTGCGAAAGATGCATAGGAAAGTGAGAGCTTTATCGAAGAGAGAGAGGCATAAATCTGGGTTCATATCGAGCACCAGGAGCCAGCCAGGTGGAAGAGCATCTAGGCCAGGAAGCCTAGGGGCACAGGGCTACAGCAAACCCCCTCCTGGCAAGAGGCCAGGGAAAAGAAGAGAGGGGCGGACACACCATGTCCTAGGCTTTTAACCCACTTCCAAAGGGGAGTGGCTAATTAACCTGATTGGCTGGTGGGCACCCAGATGTGGCAAGGTAGGAGCATGAGGTCACACAGGGGTGTGGTGAAGGTATCAGGTAGGGTGTGAGGTCACACAGGGGTGTGGCAAAAGCTGGTCTTTCAGTTCACAAACCTAATGGATTTTTGACCTATATGCCTACCTACTTCAGAGTAGTGAGTAAAGCTGCTGCCTATGGCACTGGTATCCCATGTGGACACTGGTTTGAGACTTGGCTACTTCTCTTCTGATACAAGTGCCTGCTAACGTGCTGGGAAAGCAGTGGAGGATGGCCCAAGTCCTTGGGCCTTTGCACCCACATGGAAGACCCGGATGAAGCTCCTGGCTCCTGGCTTTGGATTAGCCCAGCTCTACTCATTGCAGCCATTTGAGGCATGACCCAGTAGATAGAAGATCTCTGCCTGCCTCTGCCTTTCTCTCTTTTGCTTTGTAATGCTACCTTTTGAAAATAAATATTTTTAAAAAGAAAATAATTTTAGTAATGAAGGGAGTGGCCGAGAGCCGCCATAAAAATGGCCTTAATAAAATAAAAAGAACAGGAACTGAGACAAGCAATTCCAGAAACAGTCCTGGGAAAATGGGGAGTAAACTAGTTCACAGAGAAAGCAGATAGCTACTACCCAGAGATAAGGGCGACAAAACATCCTGGTATGCACATAAGCCCCCTCCCCTGTGCTTGCTCAAGCTTAACAAAGAAACCGCGAGGCACGTAGGGCACGTAGCCACCCGTTTCTCCTCCTCCTCAACGACCTCCTCCCCTTGTAGTTGCCCAATGAACCTTCGCCACCCTATGGTATGTTAATTTTGTGGTTTTTCCCCTTAAAAGCTGTGTGAGATAACTGCTCGGGGCTCCTCTCTTTCTTGCTGCTTGCAGCAGCCAGCAGAGGGCCCATTTGCGCAAATGAAATAAAACTGCCTCTTGCTTTTTACATCGCCTGGCCTGGAGTCTGTGTTTCTGGGGTCGTCACAAAAGGGCACCGCTTTGGGGGTCCTTCAGTAACATAATGTTTTGGAAAAACAGTGGCAAATAAATTATTAGCTCAGTTCTTTGTCTCATATGGAAGAAGAATTTCCAAGTGGATCAGCAGATTTAAAAGCAAGATTTATTAGAGTCAATGACATCTAGCCAGAGCAGCATGGAGGGGGCCTTCTAAGATAGGAAAATACCCAAAGGACCCTGTTGCATTGGGGTTTTTAAGTACAGTTTTGAAGAAAAAAAACTTGACAATCAGATTAACATTCAGTTATTACAAGGCAGGGACAAAACCAATCAAAAGACCTGATTTACAATCCTTTATCCTATCTGGCTTACTGGAGCTAAAACAAAAAACCATCCAGGAGGGTGGGATAGGTCAATAGGTAACTTGCTCTGACAATAAACTTTGAGCTCTGATGGATGGGATCTTCACTCCCTTGCTATTGTCATGGTAAATTTGGAGATTCTTAAGGAAGGAGGGCAGGCATTTTGTTTTTGCTAAAGATAAACTTTTTGGGGGAAACAAGCATTCTACACCCCAAATTCCACTGGGACCACCCTGACTGCCTATTAATCCATCTGATTCCTCACATTAATGTACACCAAGTGGATGGGGGGAGTCTAGTGTCAGGGAAACCTGCTGTGTGTTACCCAGTAATCCTGGTGTTGTGGGCAGTGAAAAAGTGTGACCTTGGTACAGGAAGAATGTCCATGAGGACGAAGGCAATGAGCAAAGCAAGATTCATTTAAGTCAGAAACCTCCTGCTGCAGCAGACAGCCGGAAGGGGGCTCCTAGAGAGGCAGACCCAAGAAACTGTCTTGTAAGCATAATTTGGGGGAAAAAAACAGAACAGCATCTAACAATCAGAGGGTGGGGACAAACCCATCAAAAGACCAGAAGCCTGTGGTTTGCTAACTGCTTTCTATTCTCATTATAAATTAAAAACTCAGAAGGGTGGAGTCACTATTTCCTGGCACTTTTATCTTGCTAAACGTAGCTTCTGAGACATGGTCCCAACATAACTCCCTACTGGCCCATGTACATCCTCAAAGGGGAGGAGGAATAGAGCATAAGGGATAATGGTACTTGAGGGGAAATTAGGCACACAAGGCAATTCAAAGATGGCGCCCAAAGGAAGTAAGGTGGGTGGTACCCAGAGTTGTTTACCACCAAAGCCGATTGGCCATGCAGCATCAAGGGAAGTGACGACAACTGATGACGAGTGTACAGACATATGGCTGGACCTGTAAAAAATCGCCCTGTAAAATGACCTTTTAAGTAATTGGTTAGTCCTTATGCCCTGCCCCAGTAATCCTGCGGTCTTGTGCTTTAAAAGGCTTTTCTAGGCATGCAATAAATGAGTTCTTGCTTACTTGACTTGATTCCCCACTGCGTCTGACTGTCTCCGGGATCGGGGACTGAGGAATGGGTGAGCAGCGCACTTACCTTTCTTCAGACCCAGTCCATCCTCGGTCAGGTGGACTAAGACCCTGCATACTAAAACACATTCAACAAATTGTTAGTAAAATGGTACCATCTTCCTAAGCCAGGCCTGGCTTACTAGAAGTCAGGTGACTAAATGGCCCAATCACAAGTGTCAGCTCTACCCCCACCCTAATGGGATTTGCTGCTCCCACTTCCTTACCTCTGCAAAGCTGTATAAGACCTGTTCTCCCAGCATAGGCTGCTGTGCTCTTGTACATGGGGAGGCAGCCTGTTGGGTTTCCCCACCCAACAGTAAACCTTTTCCTTTACTCCTGTGTTTGGTGTGTTTTGTGGTGACCTTTCCTTTCAGAAGGAACATTTTAGTGTTCTATAGTACAGTGGGGTGACTATAGTTCACAATAATGAATTATATACTGTATGAAGAAATGGAAGAGAAGCTCTGGTAAATTCCAAACAGGAAGAAAAAGAAGTAAAATCAGTTGCTTAGTTTAATTGGTTTATTCTGTATAAATATGGTGAAATATTGCATTGTACCCTATACTAATGCATACTTAATACATTAATAAAAATTTGTAAGTAATAAAAAATTTATTCATTTTTAAAACTAAATAATATTTCAGCATATGTGTTGACTACGTTTTGTTTATCCATTCATCTATTGATGGACTTTTGTGTTGTTTCCACCTTTTGGCTGTTGTGACCAGTGGTGCTGTACACAGGTATCTGTCGCAGTCCTTGCTTTTGATTCTTTTGTGTATATATACGTAAGTGGAATTGTAGGTCACATGCTAATTCTATATTTTTTGAGAAAACATCATTCTATCTTCACCATTTTATCTTTACAGCAGCAATACGCAAGAGTTCTGATTTCTCTGTATCTGTGCCAATATTTGTTATTTTTTGCTGTGTTTGGAAAGTAATCATCCTAATGAGTGTGAAGTGGTGTCTCATTGAGTTCTGGATTTGCATTTCCCTGAATAATGCCGATGTTGAGCATATTTTAAAGTGCTTCCTGGTTACTATTTAGCTTCTTTGGAGAGATATTTATTCAAGTCCTGTGTCCATTTTGAATTCGAATGCTTTTTTCTTGTTGAGAATCCCTGATCTTTTAAGTAAAATATAGCCAGACATCGTTTAACAGGTGTCTGAAGACCTAAATCATCACAGGGAATATGAACTAATGCACGGTATGTATGTTGCACTGGGAATCCTTGAAGAAGACAGGGCTTTCCAGGGGTTTCAGATGTTTCTTGAATTTATTGTGTGAATTTTTTCTATTAATTTTTTTCATAGCAGCTCTTTGGTATCAGTATGCATGTGTGTAAATGATTTTCTTTTTCATTTGATGCTTTAATATGATTTTTCTTGGAAACCAATTAATCCAACTTGTTAAGTTCTACTTAAAGTTAGACTAAATATGCCTCTGTGAAGACATAGGAGGCTCATTTATGGGTAGATAGTAGAAACTTTATTTTGTGGAGTTCCAGATGTCACACATATTGCTTACTTTTCTTTTCTTTATTTACTTATGGAGGTAGGTAAAATTTCTTCATGGTATCTTTCTGAGGAAGTCAGTTCTTCAGTGTAAAATTCTAGCCAATTTGGTTGTTTATCTGTCCTCTGTGTGTCTTACTGTATTTACCATATTGAATATATAGTAGATAACTAATGAATATATTAAATTTTCTTTTGGTAGATTCATTTTAAGTTATATCACAGGGAACTTTCTATATTTTCCTAGGGTTCTTTTAATCAGTTTTTGTTTTCATTGATTCTAAAATCTCACTATTATGAAGAAAAGGCCTTTACATTTATTTATTTTGATACTTTAAAAAATATTAACTGTATCAAGAAGATTTACTGTGCTACAAATAACCTAAATCATCGCTGTTAAAACATTAGCTTCTTACAAATCTGGTAGTCCATAGTTTGGGCTAGACTTAGTTAACTGGACAGTTCTTATGGTCTCAACTGGGTTCATACTTGTGAATGCAGTCAATTGACGTGTCAGCTTTATCTGGTTGATTCTAGATGGTTTTATTCTTAAGTGTGGAATTTGGCTTGCATGAC
The DNA here is from genome assembly GCF_964237555.1 of Oryctolagus cuniculus. Taxonomy (NCBI): domain Eukaryota; kingdom Metazoa; phylum Chordata; class Mammalia; order Lagomorpha; family Leporidae; genus Oryctolagus; species Oryctolagus cuniculus. The sequence continues at coordinate 111,449,235 of NC_091436.1, read as the reverse complement.
CATGGTTTCTGGGTCAAATATCTCCCAAGCTAGCCCAGGCTTCTTTACAGGGTTCTGAGGGTAACAAGTAAAGCTAAAACTCCAATAGGTAAGCTTCTTTCGTGACTTTCTTTGCCCATCCCATGTTTACTGTGGTCTTGGTCAAAGAAGATACCCGGTTAAGCTGAGATTCAGAAGAAAGAGATATAGATTCTATTGTTACCTAGAAGGAACACTGGCAAACTCTTGTGATTATTTTTCGTTTTGTTTAGTTTGTTTTCAAACTACCACAATATCAGTATCAACTCGTGACCTTGATTTTTGTTGATAATTCTCATGTGAAAACTGTAGTTCAAAAATGTAACATAGGCATGTTCTATATAGGTTTATGCAATAAATACAGGCCACTGAAATGGCACAACAATGCTGGATAAACTCTTTGTTTGAATTTTATTTACAATATATTTCAACAAATTTAAGAATTCAATTGTTTGTTTATCAGTTTGTAAGGTAAGGGAATTACTAAAATGTCAAAATCTCTTTGCATTAGTCATATGACAATTGAATTCAAGAAATTTTTAACATTAAGTCACTCCCCAAAGAAACTTTGTCCTTTTAAAATTTAACCTTTATAGAATATCAGAAAAGTAAAAAAAAAAAAAGAAATAAAAAAGCAAATGTAGAGTAAAATTATAGTCATAAATCTATTGAAGTTACCTAAGTTATTTGGAAACTAATTATGACTGTGTGCAAAGCAAATGAAGTGAGAACTGAATTAATGAATACCAGCTACCTCCCACAAGCTAATGAGGCATGTTTTATACCAATAGTGCTTCAAATTGAAAAATTAAACCTCTTGGTGGGGAGAAAAAAGGAACAGCCTAAGTTAAGAATAACACAAAAGGCCAAAAAAACTTCCTGAAGGAGTTTCCTGGAATTAATAGTCTTTGCTTACTTTTCTATGGTATGGAATATAGAGTATAGAATCTCTGATTCCCTCATCTTTGCTTTTACTCCCTCCCTGTGCTCTCAAATTTGCTTTAGCTTCAAATAGTTAATGCAGAGTAAAAAGGCTGCTGGTTGAATGTAATTCTGTTTCTTAGGTGTTGTGTGTAACTTTGGTGTGATGCTCACCTTTCCTTTTGGTTTTCTTAGTGTGACTTTTCAACAAAGTTCTTTCTATAATGAAATCCTTTATAGATCTCATGCTTGCTAAAGTTTGTTGACCAAAGAAGTCATATGAATATGCACAGCTTCAGGAGAAAGGAAATAGATTCTACATCTCATGGAAGAAGCCATTGTGAACTGTTGTGATCATTTTTTGTTTTCAATCTCTGACAATGTCAGTATCAACTCACACTCTCTCTTACATACATGCGCATGCACACACACACACATATCTGAAAACAGAAGCAGATTACAAGAGATATTTCCTTTTGTAATTTTTGTTTCTGTATTTTCTCTCCTGTCCACCTTTTACATTCCTAAATCAGGATCCCCAGCTTACAGTTCGTGCAATGAGAACATCTCCCTTTCACTGTACATCACAAATCATATTTTGATATTTTTTGGAAGATACTATAATGCACAAAATATTTTTTCTTAAATATCAATTGTTTTTATTAATAATGTATAAAAGCATGTATGAGTTTGAAAATAATTTAAACCTTTTAAAAAAGATTCCATAAACAAATGTAATGTATGTTGTAACACATACTCATACAAATATGACATTTCTTAGGTATTGACGATTTTATTTTAAAGCTTTATTTATTTATTTGAAAGTCAGAGTTACACAGAGAGAGAAGGAGAGGCAGAGGCAGAGAGAAAGAAAAGTCTTCCATCTGCTGGTTCACTCCCCAAAGGTCGCAACAGCCGGAGCTGTGCCGATCCAAAAGGAGCCAGGAACTTCTTCCGTGTCTCCCAGATGGGTGCCAAGTCCTTGGGCCATCTTCTACTGCTTTCCCAGGCCGCAGCAGAGAGCTGGATGGGAAGTGGAGCAGCCTGGACTTGAACTGGCATCCATATGGGATGCTGGCACTGCAGGCAGCTTTATCTGCTATGCCCAGGTATTGACAATTTTGAATTAAGAGACATGAGAAGAAAACCCTTTCCCAGGTCCTGTAAAATTTTGGAAATTTTAGAAAAAATATTGTTGCAGGAGTGTCTTATTTGCTTAGGTTTTGCTTTTTTGGCAGCAAGCAAGATCATTTATTGTAGATTCAAAATAAGAAAACTCCTATATGATTATTAAAGAGAGATAATAGGAGTAACTTTTGTGAAAAGTTAATAGGTAAATCTTTAAGCTTTTTGCTCTTTTCAAGGAAAGTGGAATTTAAAAATAATTTTTTTCTTTACCTGTGGAGAAAATTTGTTAATCACTTAGCTATGTTAGCTTTTGTCCATTTATTTAAAAAGCTAAGAAAATTTCATATGAAATTAAGATATATTTTAGAAAATTATAATAGCAAATACATATAATTTGTGAATATTGTATCATCATTTAGGATTTACTTAGTTTAATTTTTATTTATTTTATTTTATTTTATTTGAAAGCTGAGAGAGGGAGAGAGAGATCTCCCATCCACTAGTTAACTTTTCAAATGTCTGTATCAGCTTTGGTTGAGCCAGCTGGAAGCCAGGAGACAGGAACTCATTCCAGATGCTGTTGAGAAGATGTGTATTTTGCAGCTGTTGGATGAAATGTTCTGTGGATGCCTGTTGGATGCAGCTAGTCTAGGGTTTCAGTTTAACTTTGATGCTTCTTTTTTTGTTTTTTTTTTTGTTTTTTTTTTTTTTTTTTCTGACTGAGTGATCTGTCTGTGCTGAACATGAAATATTATAGTACCCTATTATTATTTTGTTGGGAGACATATTGATTATATTAATATTTACACATTTAGGTACTTTGATATTGGGAATCAGGTATTTTTTTGTAGTTACTAAGAGGTTTACAAAATACCTGTTTTTCATTATAACAAGTCATTTGGAAATGATCATAACAAAATTGGTTATATAATTAGGAAAAGAAGCAAAAAAGCAAACAATGGTTAAAAAAACAAACCCTATACTTGTACTCTGTTCCTCTCCACATTTAAATTTTTGATGTCCCCTTTTATCTCTTTCTATACTACCTGCCCCTTAACATATTAATGTAGTTATTATTTAAAATTGTTTTTAATCTTCGTGCTAAAGGTATGAATGGTCTGTTTGCCGTGTTTACAATATTAGAGTTCTGTATTTGTATTCCAGGGAATTTCCTAACTCTTAATATCATCTTCATACTCATTAGCATCTGTTTATTTCAATTAGAAGTACTGTGTTTAGGATTGTTGTAGGACAGGTCTAGTGGTGATAAATTCTCTCAGCCTTCCCTTCCCTTCCCTTCCCTTCCCTTCCCTTCCCTTCCCTTCCCTTCCCTTCCCTTCCCTTCCCTTCCCTTCCCTTCCCTTTTTTTTGACAGGCAGAGTGGACTGTGAGAGAGAGAGAGAGAAAGGTCTTCCTTTTGCCATTGGTTCACCCTCCAATGGCCGCTGCGGCCAGCGTGTTGCACACCACACCTATCCAAAGCCAGGAGCCAGGTGCTTCTCCTGGTCTCCCATGTGGGTGCAGGGCCCAAGCACTTGGGCCATCCTCCAGGGCCACAGCAGAGAGCTGTACTGGAAGAGGAGCAACTGGGACAGAATCCAGTGCCCCGACTGGGACTAGAACCTGGTGTGCCGGTGCCGCAGGTGAAGGATTAGCCTACTGAGCCGTGGCACCGGCCTCAGTGTTTTCTTAACTGGACATGTTTGTCCCTGTTTAATATATATAGATGATTTAGTTGGGTACAGTGTTTTTGGCTAGCAGTTTTATTCCTTCAATACTGTGAGAGTCTCATTCCACTCTCTCTTTTTTTTTGTTAAGATTTATTTGAAAGTCAGAGTTACACTGAGAGAGGAGAGGCAGAGAGAGAGAGAGAGAGAGAGAGAGAGAGACAGGTCTTCCATCTGCTGGTTCACTCCCCAACTGGCCGTAATGGCCAGAGCTGTATTGATCTGAAGCCAGGAGCCAGGCGCTTCTCCAGGTCTCATGTGGGTGCAGGGGCCCAAGGACTTGGGTCATCTTCTACTGCTTTCCCAGGCCATGTCAGAGAGCTGGATGGCTAGTGGAGCAGCTGGGTCTCAAACTGGTGACCATATGGGATGCCAACGCTTCAGACCAGGGTGTTAACCCACTGCACCACAGTGCCAGCCCCCCCACTCTCTCCTGACCTGTAATTTTTCTGATGAGTTGTCTGCAGTCCGGAAAATTGGGCCATCCTTCTGTGTTATTTGTTTCTTTTCTATTGAAATGTTGAGACTCATCTCTTTATATTTAGCCTCAGAGAGGTGGGTTATAATATATCTTGGTGTATATTTGATTACTGAGGTTAAGAGAGGATGGTAAAGGCAGTCCCTTGAATGCCTAGGCCAATACTAAACTGGGTATCACCTGAATTTTACAACCACAGGGCTCTGTGTGATCTCATGGGTGTGAGGCCCACATGAGGCTGATAGCAGTACAGGCTGAAACTTGAGTCTGTCCTAATGGGACACAGGTGCCTGATGCCAGGGCACATCCAGAGGCTCCATCTACAAGTAGTAGCCTGGGCTTCGTAGACTTCGTGCTCTGACGCTGGGTCTAAGAACAGCAGGAATAGCACTGAGTTACAAGGGAAAGCCCTGAGCTCATATTGCCACCCTTCTCTTCTGTGATTAAAGTCTCACTTCTTTTTGTCTCCTTAGGGTGGGAGATCAGTAGCGAATGCTATCCCTTGACTGTGCAGGTTGACACTAAGCTAACTCACACAAGAGACACACAGCTACAGGGGCCTTGCACAGACTGAGGTGCATGCCAGGCACGCACACAGCTGGTGATGACGCAGGCTGAGGCTGAAACACAGGTTGCAGCCTGGTGGCTGTCCAAATCATGTGTTGAGTATCTTTGTGGCAGGTCCAGCCCAGAGATCCAAGGCAACGTCTTATATTTGTTTCTGCCCTCCTTTTCACCCCCTGGAGTCTTGCACCTGTCTTCCCGTGGTTGGTGACAATCACTGGGGGTGTCTTAACAATATTCCATTGTGTAAATAAATAATTTCTTTCTATATTCAACTGTCAATGGAAACCTAGGTTGATTCTATGTTTTGGTAAATAGTAAAAAGTAAATAGTGCTTTACTTTTCTTTGAATGGTTTAGTATTCTGGTTGGATTACTGTATCATCTGGTAATTTTATTTCTAATTTTTGAGGAATCTCTGTATCCTTTTCAAGAGTGTATGAGACTTCTCCTTTCTCTACATCTTTGCAACATGTGTTCATTTTTGTCTTTTGTTAGTATCCATTCTTTTTATAAAGATTTATTTATTTATTTTATAAAGATTTATTTATTTGAAAGTCAGAACCACACAGAGAAGAAGAGGCAGAGAGAGAGAGAAGTCTTCCATCTGCTGGTTCACTCCCAGTTGCCTGCAATGGCCAGAGCTGTGCTCATCTGAAGCCAGGAGCCAGCAGCTTCTTCCTGGTTTCCCATGCAAGAGCAGGGGCCCAATGAGTTGGGCCATCTTCTACTGCTTTTCCAGGCCATAGCAGAGAGCTGGATTGGAAGTGGAGCAGCCGGGACTTGAACCGACACTCACATGGGATGCCAGCACTGCAGGTGGTGGTTTTACCTGCTATGCAACAGCACAGGCCCCAGACAAGTGTCCTGAAGCATTTCCTCTATGTCTTCTAGTAGTTTCTTAGTTTTAGGCTTTACATTTAAGTCATTGATCCATTTTCACTTGGTTTTCACCCCAGTTTCCCTGCAATATTTATTGAAGAGCTTTTGCTTTCTCCTGTGTATATTCTCATTACCTTTCCAAAAAATTGGTTAAATGTATATATGTAGATTTATTTCTGGATTCTTAACTCTGTTCCATTGGTCTGAATGTCTGTTTTTATGTCAGTACCATGCTGCTTTTATTAATGTAGCTTGTAGTATATTTGAAGTCAGGTATAGTATTTTTTTTTAAACTTTTATTTAATGCATATAATTTTCCAAAGTACGACTTATGGATTACAATGGCTTCCTCCCCATACCGTCCCTCCCACCCACAACCCTCCCCTTTCCCACTCCCTCTCCCCTTCCATTCACATCAAGATTCATTTTCGATTATCTTAATATACAGAAGATCAGCTTAGTGTACATTAAGTATGGATTTCAACAGTTTGCTCCCACACAGAAACATAAAGTGAAAAATAATAGATGATTTTTTTTAAATGATGATTAAATCAGAGCAGACCTATTGTCATGTTTAATCCCAGTGAGAGTCAAGTTGGGAATTGATAATTTCTTTTTTTTTTTTTTTTTTTTTTTTTTTTTTTTTTACAGAGGATCAGTTTAGTATGCATTAAGTAAGGATTTCAACAGTTTGCACCCCCATAGAAACACAAAGTGAAATATATTGTTTGAGTACTCGTTATAGCATTAAATCTCAATGTACCGCACATTAAGGATAGAGATCCTACATGAGGAGTAAGTGCACAGTGACTCCTGTTGTTGACTTTACCAATTGACACTCCTGTCTATGGCATCAGTAATCTCCCTATGCTCCAGTCATGAGTTTCCAAGGCTATGGAAGCCCTCTGAGTTCTCCGACTCTTATCTTGTTTAGACAAGGTCATAGTCAAAGTGGAGGTTCTCTCCTCCCTTCAGAGAAAGGTACCTCCTTCTTTGATGACCTGTTCTTTCCACTGGGATCTCACTCGCAGAGATCTTTTGCCAGAGTGTCTTGGCTTTCCATGCCTGAAATACTCTCATGGGCTTTTCAGCCAGCTCCGAATGCCTTTAGGGCTGATTCTGAGGCCAGAGTGCTATTTAGGACATCTGCCATTCTATGAGTCTGCTGAGTATCTCACTTCCCATGTTGGATCACTCTCCCCTTTATTTACTCCATTAGTTAGCGTTAGCAGGTACTAGACTTGTCTATGTGCTCCCTTTGACTCCCAGTCCCTTCACCATGACCAACTGTGAACTGAAACTGATCACCTGGAACAGTGAGATGGCATTGGTACATGCCACCTCGATGGGATTGAATTGGAATCCCCTGGTATGCTTCCAACTCCACCACTTGGGGCAAGTCAGCCTGAGCATGTCCCAAATTATACATCTCTTCCCTCTCCCATTCCCACCACCATGTTCAACAGGGATCACATTTCAGTTAATTTTCAACACTTAAGAATAACTGTGCATCAATTACAGATCTAAACCAGTCATATTAAGTAGAACAGATAAAAAAACTACTAAGAGGGATAATGTATTAAGTTGTTCATTAACAGTCAGGGCTATGCTGATCAAGTCACCGTTTCCCATAGTGTCCACCTCACTCCAACAGGTTTCCCTCTTGGTGTTCAGTCAGTCGTCACCGATCAGGGAGAACATATGGTATTTGTCCCTTTGGGACTGGCTTATTTCACTCAGCATGATGTGTTCCAGATTCCTCCATTTTGTTGCAAATGACTGGATTTCGTTGTTTCTTACTGTGGTATAGTATTCTAAAGAGTACATATCCCATAATTTCTTTATCCAGTCTATCGTTGATGGGCATTTAGGTTGGTTCCAGGTCTTAGCTATTGTGAATTGTGCTGCAATAAACATTAGGGTGCAGACCTCTTTTTTATTTGCCAATTTAAATTCCTTTGGGTAAATTCCAAGGAGTGGGATGGCTGGGTCGAACGGCAGGGTTATCTTCAGGTTTCTGAGGAATCTCCAGACTGACTTCCATAGTGGCTTGACCAGTTTGCATTCCCACCAACAGTGGGTTAGTGTCCCTTTTTCCCTACATCCTCGCCAGCATCTGTTGTTGGTAGATTTCTGCATGTGAGCCATTCTAACCGGGGTGAGGTGAAACCTCATTGTGGTTTTGATTTGCATTTCCCTGATTGCTAATGACCTTGAACATTTTTTCATGTGCCTGTTGGCCATTTGGATTTCCTCTTTTGAAAAATGTCTATTGAGGTCCTTGGCCCATCTCTTAAGTGGGTTGTTGGTTTTGTTTTTGTGGAGTTTCTTGATCTCTTTGTAGATTCTGGTTATTAACCCTTTATCTGTTGCATAGTTTGCAAATATTTTTTCCCATTCTGTCGGTTGTCTCTTCACTCTCCTGACTGTTTCTTTTGAAGTACAGAAACTTCTCAATTTGATGCAATCCCAATAGTTGATTTTGGCTTTGACTGCCTGTGCCTCCCGGGTCTTTTCCAGAAATTCTTTGCCTGTGCCAATATCTTGAAGGGTTTCTCCAATGTTCTCTAATAACTTGCTGGTGTCAGGTCATAGATTTAGGTCTTTAATCCATGTTGAGTGGATTTTTGTGTAAGGTGTAAGGTAGGGGTCTTGCTTCATGATTCTGCACGTGGAAATCCAATTTTCCCAGCACCATTTATTGAATAGACTGTCCTTGCTCCAGGAATTAGTTTTAGATCCTTGATCAAATATAAGTTGGCTGTAGATGTTTGGGTTGATTTCTGGTGTTTCAATTCTGTTCCATTGGTCTATCCATCTGTTTCTGTACCAGTATCATGCTGTTTTGATTACAACTGCCCTGTAGTATGTCCTGAAATCTGGTATTGTGATGCCTCCGGCTTTGTTTTTGTTGTCCAAGATTGCTTTAGCTATTCGAGGTCTCTTGTGCCTCCATATAAATTTCAGCACCAATTTTTCCAGATCTGAGAAGAAGGTCTTCGGTATCTTGATTGGTATTGCATTGAATCTGTAAATTGCTTTTGGGAGAATGGACATTTTGATGATATTGATTCTTCCAATCCATGAGCATGGAAGATTTTTCCATTTCTTGGTATCCTCTTCTATTTCTTTCTTTAAGGTTTTGTAATTTTCATCGTAGAGATCTTTAACGTCTTTGGTTAAGTTTATTCCAAGGTATTTGATTGTTTTTGTAGCTATTGTGAATGGGATTGATCTTAGAAGTTCTTCCTCAGCCATGGCATTGTCTGTGTATACAAAGGCTGTTGATTTTTGTGCATTGATTTTATACCCTGCTACTTTGCCAAACTCTTCTATGAGTTCCAATAGTCTCTTAGTAGAGTTCTTTGGGTCCCCTAGATACAGAATCATGTCATCTGCAAAGAGGGATAGTTTGAGTTCTTCCTTCCCAATTTGTATCCCTTTCATTTCTTTTTCTTGCCTAATAGCTCTGGCTAGAACCTCCAGAACTATATTGAATAGCAGTGGTGAGAGTGGGCATCCCTGTCTGGTTCCAGATCTCAGTGGAAATGCTTCCAACTTTTCCCCATTCAATAGGATGCTGGCTGTGGGTTTTTCATAGATTGCTTTGATTGTATTGAGGAATGTTCCTTCCAAACCCAGTTTGCTTAGAGTTTTCATCATGAAAGGGTGTTGTATTTTATCAAATGCTTTCTCGGCATCTATTGAGATAATCATATGGTTTTTCTTCTGCAGTCTGTTGCAGAAACTCTAAAAGCTAGGAGGGAATGGCGAGATATAGCCCAGGTACTAAGAGAGAACAACTGCCAGCCCAGAATATTATATCCTGCAAAGCTATCATTTGTGAATGAAGGTGAAATAAAGACTTTTCATTGCAAACAGAAATTGAAAGAATTTGTTGCCACTCGTCCAGCCCTGCAAAAGATGCTTAAAGATGTGTTACACACAGAAACACAGAAACACGGTCATCAATATGAAAGAAGGTAAAGGAAGGAAACCAAGGAAGGAAACCTCACAGCAAAAGATCACAGGGAATTCAAAGCATATATTAGAACTTATCTTTGGCAAATGGCAGGGCAAAGTTACCACTTATCATTAGTCACTTTGAACGTGAATGGCCTGAACTGTCCAGTTAAAAGACACCGATTGGCTGATTGGGTTAAGGAACAAAACCCATCTATTTGCTGCTTACAAGAAACACATCTTTCCAACAAAGATGCATACAGACTGAAAGTGAAAGGCTGGAAAAAGATATACCATGCCAACAGAAATGAAAAAAGAGCGGGCGTAGCCATCTTAATATCGGACAACATAAACTTTACCACAAAAACTGTTAAGAGAGACAAAGAGGGACACTATATCATGATTAAGGGATCAATTCAACAGGAAGATATAACAATTATCAATGTATATGCACCTAACTACAGGGCACCAGTTTATCTAAAAGATTTATTAACGGACTTAAAGGGAGACTTAGACCCCAATACAGTAGTACTGGGGGACTTCAATACTCCACTCTCAGAAATAGACAGATCAATAGGACAGAAGATCAACAAGGATACAGTAGATTTAAACGACACTATAGCCCAAATGGATCTAACAGATATATACAGAACTTTCAATCCTACAGCTAAAGATTTTACATTCTTCTCAGCAGTACATGGAAGCTTCTCTAGGATTGACCACATACTAGGCCATAAAGCAAGTCTCAGCAAATTCAAAAGAATTAGAATCATACCATGCAGCTTCTCAGACCATAAAGGAATGAAGTTGGAAATTAGCAACTCAGGAATCCCTAGAGCATACACAAACACATGGAGATTGAACAACATGCTCCTGAATGAACAATGGGTCATAGAAGAAATCAAAAGAGAAATCAAAAACTTTCTGGAAGTAAATGAGGATAACAGCACAACATACCAAAACTTATGGGACGCAGAAAAAGCAGTGTTAAGAGGAAAGTTTATATCAATAGGTGCCTACATCAAGAAATTGGAAAGACACCAAATAGATGAGCTTTCAATTCACCTCAAGGATCTAGAAAACCTACAGCAAATCAGACCCAAATCTAGTAGGAGAAGAGAAATAATTAAAATCAGAGAAGAAATCAACAGGATTGAATCAAGAAAAACATTCCAAAAAATCAGCCAAACGAAGAGCTGGTTTTTTGAAAAAATAAACAAAATTGACACCCCATTGGCCCAACTAACTAAAAAAAGAAGAGAAAAGACCCAAATCAATAAAATCAGAGATGAAAAAGGAAATGCAACAACAGACACCACAGAAATAAAAAGAATCATCAGAAATTACTACAAGGACCTGTATGCCAGCAAACAGGGAAACCTATCAGAAATGGATAGATTCCTGGACACATACAACCTGCCTAAATTGAACCAGGAAGACATCGAAAACCTAAACAGACCCATAACTGAGACAGAAATTGAAACAGTAATAAAGGCCCTCCCAACAAAGAAAAGCCCAGGACCAGATGGATTCACTGCTGAATTCTACCAGATGTTTAAAGAAGAACTAACTCCAATTCTTCTCAAACTATTCAGAACAATCGAAGAAGAGGGAGTCCTCCCAAATTCTTTCTATGAAGCCATCATCACCTTAATTCCTAAGCCGGAAAAAGATGCAGCACTGAAAGAAAATTACAGACCAATATCCCTGATGAACATAGATGCAAAAATCCTCAATAAAATTCTGGCCAATAGAATGCAACAACACATCAGAAAGATCATCCACCCAGACCAAGTGGGATTTATCCCTGGTATGCAGGGATGGTTTAATGTGCGCAAGACAATCAATGAAGTCAGGTATAGTATTGATTTAATACATATAGAAGAAAAACATTAATATAGCAGGTCTAATTCATCATGAAGAGAAAATACTTTCTGGAATAATTAAAATTTAGTTCTAATATCTTAGGGAGAGTGAAAGGGGAATAGTTTGTATTTTCAAGAGTGAGAGATAAATGTTTAAACACAAAATACAATTTTCGTTTCTAGATAAAAAGAATGATCTTAAAGATCTTATGTCATCCACTTAATAGTTATGTGAATTTGTTTCAAGTCTCCACAAATAAATAGTTCAATAATGCTGTAATAATTGTATATAGTTAATTGCATGAAAACCCAGAGAGAAATATTAAGATTTTTGTTACCATCTATAAATAGAGCACTGAACTACAAATTGGGAGTCAAGTCTAAATCTCATCTTGTACTGGTTGGTTATGATTAGATGAGTGGTTTAGAATTTCCTTACATCCCCATTTATAAAGTAAGAGCAATATTAAAAATTATCCTCTTATCATAGGAACGTGGGCAAGAAAAATGGAAAAGTAAATGAAAGTGCTTTGAAAATTAATGATACTATCCAAATTGGTGGCATTGCTATAAATAGAAATATTAACTTCTGTATGACATTTAGGTCCCTTGTAAGGTCTCTCATGCCTAAATGGTTGCTAATTTTGAGAATGGTGCTGGTTATCAAGATCATTCCATATCTGTTTTGAATGAGAAGCTATGTGATATAGCTATATGTTTCATTCCTTATGATTTTACATTTAATTTTCTGAAGCTTTCATATATGAAGGAGCCAACCACAATAGTGTTTTTAAAAATTATATATAATGGGGCTGGCGCTGTAGCTTAGTGGGTAGAGCTACCACCTGCAGTGCTGGCATCCCATATGGGTGCCTGTTCAAGTCTAAGCTCCCCCACTTCAGATTCAGTTCGCTGCTGTGGTCTGGGAAAGCAGTAGAAGATGATCCAGGTCTTTGGGCCCCTGCATCTGCATGGGAGACCTTGAAGAAGCTCCTGGCTCCTGGCTTTGGATCAGCCCAGTTCAGGCCATTGTGACCATTTGGGAGTGAACTAGTGGACGGAAGACCTCTCTCTCTTTCTCTCTCTGCCTCTACCTCTCTGTAACTCTGCCTTTCAAATAAATAAATAAAAATCTTAAAAAAAAGAAATTAAAATGTACACACCAGCTCCCAAAGAGGTGAACAGCTTATGGATAGGAAATCATAGTCTTTATAAAGGTCAGAAACTTTTCAAATGATCATAAACAATCAGTCCCTTCTTGAGTCCAGATAGCCAACTGTGGCTAAAAAGATTGCTTTGTTTAGTTCCATAGATCTCCCAACTTTCTTTGAACACAACTGGATAACCAGATTTGTTATCCACTAGCATCTAGGCCACTGCTAAAGATAATGGATACGTTACAAAGGAGTTTCATAAAGAAGGTATTAGAGGACAGATGGCATACCTTCTTTGGATTATTTTCCTTTTATTCTTTAAAAATAATTAGCATGGGGCCAGCATTGTGGCATAGTGGATTAAGCTGTTGCTTACAACATCCCATGTCTGAGGGCTGGTTGAAGTCCTGGGTGCTCTGCTTCTGATCCAGCTCCCTGCTAATGTGCTTATGAAGGCAGCAGAAGATGGCCCAAGTGCTTCAGCCCCTGCTACCATGTGTGAGACCTAGATGGAGATACAGGCTCCTGGTTCAGCCTGGTTGTTGTGGCCATTTGGGTAATGAACCAGCTGGTGGAATGGCTCTCTGTCTTTTTCTCTGTTGCTCTGCCTTTCAAATAAATAATTTTAAATAAATTAATTAGCTTGGTGACTTATTATATATGACTATTTGCCTTTAACAAATAGTTTTTTTCTTATAATTCCACTATAAAATATAACCAGTATTGATAGGAGTGGATGGAGGATATGATTAAAGGATTAGATGGGTGAGTATAGGCTTATTTTCCAAATTATATGTTTTGTACTTCAGGCAGTACTTGAAATCATAATAAAAACAATGTAGGACTAATAAAATGCAATAAAAAATCTACCCAGTGAATAATTTATTGAGTTCAGGCTTCTAGTGAGCCTGTTTTGGGGAAGCCAGGGTTTCCAAAATTATCTATTATTTGGCTCTGTTATCAATGACTAAATATTTAATAGGGGACTGACATTGTGGTGCAACAGTTAAGCCTCCCCTTGTAATGCTAGCACTTGATGTTAGAGTACCACTTTGAACACTGGCTGCTCTGCTTCCAGTCCAACTTCCTGCTGGTGTGCCTGGGGAGGCAATGGAAGATTGCCAAGGTATTTGAGTCCCTGCCATACATATGGGAGACCAGGATGGAATGCCTGACTCTCTTGTTTTGGTCTGGCCCTGAACTAGTTGTTGTGGCCATTTGAGGAATGGGCCAGTAGATGGAAGATCTTTCTCTGTCTTCTCCCTTTCTCTTCCTCTCCCCTTCTTTCTCCCACTCCCTCTCTTGTTCTGCCTTTCATATAAATAAATAAATACATCTTAAAAATATTAAATAGGATGTGCCAAGATCCTTACCTGGTATAATAATGTCTCAGTTACTGTTCATTTAGGTTCATAAACAGTTCAGGTTTTTTTTGATGGACACTGATAAAAAACTACCTTTGAGTAAGACTGCTTGAGAGGAAAACTTTACTTGTGGTTTAGACATACTTTTGACAGGATATGACAGTTGTAGTGCCTATCAGTTCTTATGAAAATTTAATGGAACTTGTGATAGAAAATGAAATATTGGATGAACTTATGACAGGTTGCCTTTAATGACAATTCAGGATACAAATATCATTCCAGAGACCATTTACCTAAGGCTTTAAATTAAATTTTCTAAGTAGCTTTCTTGCATATTCAACGGTACATTTAAAGTAAGTAGCATTCCACTTCAGGGAATTGAAACCACTTATGGTCATAATAGGTTTAGGTTTGCTTTGCAATAAAGTGGTGAGTGTGCCAAAAATCTAAAGGGTATTACTGTAAATACAAATTTTTCTTAAGAACTAATGAGTGCAAATTGATTTTAAATGTTGTCATCTTTGCTGGCACATAATAAAATACAATAGTGATAATCAATAGTAAGAGTTCCATAGGAAGGAGGATTCTTGAGGTAATAGCTTGGGCTACCATAACAAAATACCGCAGGCTGCATGACTTGAACAACATAAATCTATTTTCTCACAGTTCTGGAGGCTGAAAGTCCAAGATTAAGGTGCTGATGATGTCGGTTTCTACTGAGGCTTCTGTCCTTGCCTTGTAGTGACTTCTAACTGTGTCCTTACATGGCCTCTTCCTTGTCCATGTAGAGAGAGAGAGAGAGAGAGAGAGAGAGAGAGAGAGATATCTCTGGTATTTTTGTCTTCTTATAAAGACACCATTCTTATTAGATGATGGCCCCACCCTTATGATCTTATTTAGTCTTAGTGACCTCTTTATCTCCACATACAGTCACTTTATGAATTCACATTATGAATCCTGAGGGGACACAATTAAGTCAATAACAATTATCCAAATGGGAAGTATGATACATAAGTGTTGAATAACCTGAGAATCTGGCTGTTTTTATTGAATGTCTGTAAGTCCTAGGCCTTAAATCACTACAGGAAGAAAGGAAAACAACCCTCCAAAGGAAAAAAAAAAATCCCTATAAAAATGACTTAAGAATTCTTTCCTTCTCTTGTATTTATACATTATGAGTGATGCATCTTCATTTCTGTATATAGTCATTTCTCATAGTTATTTTTTTTGACAGGCAGAGTTAGACAGTGAGACAGAAAGAAACAGAGAGAAAGGTCTTCCTTTTCCATTGGTTCACCCTCAAAGTGGCCGCTATGGCTGGCACGCTGTGCCGATCCGAAGCCAGGAGCCAGGTGTCTCCTCCTGGTCTCCCATGTCAGTGCAGGGCCCAAGCACTTGGGCCGTCCTCTACTGTCCTCCCAGGCCACAGCAGAGAGCTGGACTGGAAGAGGAGCAACTGGGACAGAATCCAGCACCCCGACCGGGACTAGAACCTGGAGTGCCAGTGCCACAGGCGGAGGATTAGCCTAGTGAGCTGCAGTGCCGGCCCATTTCTCATAGTTATATGTAGGATAAACATTCATTCCAATTGGTCAGGATGATTGATAATTCAATAATGCTTGTTGTACTGAACAGTATCTCCTTTTTCTTACAAAGTTTAGTGGATACAGAATCATACCCATAGAGGAGTTTCTCAGGTTTAAGCTGTTTTTTTTTTCCCTTAATAATATGTAGCTTATAATATTTTTTCTCAATTTCCTCTCCAAGTTAAGGTACCATTGTATTTCTTACCATCCTTGCAGTTTTGGCTCTCCTTTTCTTTGAGTTCCTTTTTGTTTGTATTTGTGGACTTTCTTTCCATTTCCTGTCTCATCCTGCATGTACCTGCCCATGTAATCAGTCTCTGGGAACCTCAGAGTGCTACCAAGGGATTGGTTTGCTCTGTGCTCATTAAAGACAATTTGAATTTCTTGCAGTCATTCAGTGCTAGAATTTTGAGAAGGTAAGGTGAACAGGCACATGACTCTTTGGAAGATTTTAAAGTGTGTTATGTCAAATTTGTAGCTTATTACAAAGAGACACCCACACTTACCCCCTGTATTATGGACTAAGCTGATTAGCGTACAGAACTAATAAAACCTACAGCATTGTCTCCCTTCCCAAGGCTGTCCATCTTGCTGACCTTATCTCTAACCACGGCTTGCATCTGTGGTCCTCCTTCTCACCAACCAGTGATGATGCTTATTGTTGGCCACAGGGTACACAGAGAGATCAGCTTCCTTCCCACTATTAGCAAAACAACTCATGGAATGCACTGGGGAAGGGGTTTGGGCTCAGCAGGACAATCTTCTTGTGTCAAGGTCAGCATGCTATTAAATATTCTCCATGGGAGGTGATTGGCTTAAATAACTAGTGAACGTAAAGCACTTTAGACTGCTAATTACCATGCTTTGTGGGTCTGCTTTACAGATGATCTGCAGCCTGTGAATCTATCATGAGGCATAGGGAGTAGGATGATGCTCTCCCTCACTTATCTTTACTCCCCATGAGTATATAAAATTATATCATGGATGAATTTTGGCATTTTACAGATTTACAAATGTAATCTACCATTATGACTTCTCAAACTTTGTACCTAAGAGAAACTGAGCAAGATAGCTAAGGAAACCTTTTCAGGAGAAAAGGCAGATTAGAAACATTAGATTAGCAAACAGCTCACTCTATTAATTGTGTATCACTGAACCAATATGAGTACTGTGAGCTTCTATTGTACAGGAAAAAAAACTGGAATTGATGCCCAACTGCTGCTGATAAGTCTGCTATGGGCTACTTGTTTCAAAAGCTCAATTTAATCTCCTGTTGTAGCATGGAGACTAGAGAGGTAGAGAAGTAATTACTCTGTCCCTAAAAGATCAGGCTTTTGCCCATTAAGGAATTGTAACTAGCTCTAGGGACGATTTAAGAAGGTATCTGACATATACAGTATGTAAAATTGAATAACCCATGGTCAAGCATGTCAGTAAGGTTTTCAGTAGATCTTAAATAAAGTATCTTTGTTAATGAGGTTTCTGTGTTTAGTAGCCACACCTTTCCTCTGCAAACCACAGGGGAACATAACAAAATTTAAATATATAGCACTCCAAGATTGGTATGGACTTAATTAAATGTACTAGACACTACTTTAAATAAAGATCTTTTGGAATATTGGTAGGAAAGGGGACTGTGAAATTAGAAGGCAGGGAGCATAGAGGCATGGAATGTTCAAATGCTGTCACTGCTTAGTGCTTCTGGGCATAGAATGAAGTCAGTCAGTAGAAATCACATGGGTTAAGATAAAAGAGAACCAATCCTCATCTAATCACTTGAAGGGAAGAGAATTTCTGGAAACAACCTTCACTTACCTTCCTTTAACTCTTTTTACCCCATCTCTTTCTCATGTAAAGTTTGAAAAAAAATAATGAATGAACTAGGGATGGTAGCCAGTGACAAATGACTTTCATGTTTGTGCTGGGCCCAAGCCTGAGAAGAGCTGTTTGTTTTCTTTTTAAATTTTCTACTAATTTATTTAAGGGCAGAGAGATAGAGTTGGTGGGTACTTCCCATTCGCTCAGACTCAAATATCTACAACATCTGGCCTAGGCCAGGCCAGAGTTAGGAAATGAGAACTCAGTCCGGGTCTCCTGCCATGTGGGTGTCGTGAGCCTAACTACTTAGACATCACTGCTGCCTCCCAGGGTCTGCATTAGTGGGAAGATGGAGTCAGGAGCCAGGAATCGAACCCAGGCCCTTTGATATGTATCATGGGCATCCTAACCATAGTCTTAACATCTAGGCCAAATGTCTACCCTGAAAATTTTGATTCTGTCTGTAGCATTTAAAGAAGTTGTCTTTCCGGAAGTAAGAGACAGAGAGAGAAGGGAATGATGAACACCTGGGGATGGCTCTGAGCGGGCACATATGCAATGGAGTCTTAACCTGGATTGCCTCAGGTCAAGAACCCAGCTCACTCAGGTGCTAGCTGTGTGTGCAGATTAATTTTCATGGGCCTCAGTTTATTTGTAAAATGAAAATAATATTAGATTACTATGAAGACTAAAGTGCTTATAACATTATGTGAAACATTGCAAAAATATATAAATGTTTTTATGGAAAGTAAGTCAAAATCATTACTAATAAAATGAAAGTATTATTATGTTAAAGAATAAAAATTACCACTTTTAAAAATCATGAGGGTATGCAAGATTAGTTTCTAATCTACAACTGGGAAGAAATTAATTGTGTTTAGCTATAAGGCAATGAATTGACTATTTCCTGATTAACTCTTGGGAAAGTAAGTATGATACAGGAGAGAGAACTGGGTTTTAGAGAACAAACACCTGAGTTGAAATTAGGCCTGCTGATGCTGTAGGTATATTCAGATTAAAATTCTCTTCTCTCCAGATCCATTCCCACCCCCCACCCTCAGTGGACCTTTTAATCAATTGCACCATCATTTTTTGAGGTCAGCTGTGACTTTCCCCTCTCTCTTTCTGATCCAATTCTTATCTGGTGGAGATAAGTGCCACCTGAGAACTGTCATTGTCACCCGCTTCCATCACTGTTGTCCTTATGTACTATTTCACTTGTGCTTTTGTGATAACCTTCCAATCCAGATCTTAACTCCTCAAACCTTCTAATATTCTGTGGTTGGATTAATTTTCTTAAAGCATATTCCTTATGATTAATTTGCACCTCCCCCAACTTTCCATGGGTTTTCAATTTTAAACAAAGTCAATCTTTCTTTGTAGAGTGCTCTAGATATTTCAAGATGTTAGCCTAACTTTCCCGCTTTATTACCTATCTTGTTGATCCCAGCAAACTCAGTCAAATTAACCTCTCACTCTACATATTACTCATACTTCTAGTTTCTCCATCCCCCTGCTATCCAAATTAAAATTGTCATTTCTTATTCTTTGCTCTCATCTCTGATTTTTCCATAGCTCTAATTTCCTTTAAAAGCAGTCATAAATTTTTAAAAAGATTTATTTATTTATTTGAAAGACAGAGAGGGGGAGGGCAAGGGTAAGGGCAAGGGCAAGGGTGAGCGAGGGCGAGGTTTTCCAACTACTGGGGTCACTCCCCAGATGGCTGCATTGGCAGGGGCTAGACCAGGCTGGAGCCAGGATCCAGGCACTTCTTCTGGGTCTTCCAAATTGGGGCAGAGGCCCAAGCACTTGGGCTATCTCCTGCTGTTTTCCTAGGCACATTAGCAGGGAACTGGTTGGAAGCAGAGCAGTCGGCACTCAAACCAGGGCCCATATTGGATGCTGATGCTGTAGATAGTGGCTTAGCCTGTTATGCTACAGTGCCGCAATCATAAATTACATAACAATGGGTGTATAGGTATATGGGCAAGATACCTTATCTCCACTTCTTGTAATCTATTTCTGTGGAAGGGTAAGCTGTATCTTTATCATTTTCATTTTCTCCACAGTCTTTAACAAACTTCCTTAGACTCAGTAGGCACTCAAATATGTAATGACTACATAAATTAAATTAATGAATAAATATCACTAATTTACTATATGAGCCATAAAATTTTAGTTTTTATTATAAAATAATATAACTATATGATCCATAAAATTTCAGTTATTATTATAATAAGATTGAAGGAGAATCTTGGAATATGCATTTTCCTCCAACTTATAAGGATTATAGTTCTAAATCCTTCTTTGTCATTGTATAAGGGGAAACTATAGTGCATTTTAAATAAGTATTAAAAATGATTTGAATATAATTACTGTTTAGTATCCCTAGCTTCACACTTCTATTACTTTTAGCTCCAAATTAATGTTAGCATATTAAGCACAAATACCATTATTGTTCAAAAAGTAATGAACAGAAAAGCTGTTCTCAAATAGAGGAATGTGTAATGGTTCTTTCGGTGGCTAATAGAGTTTGCATATACCAAGGATTTCATGAGCCAACAGATTTTCTCCAAATTTACGTAAAGGTCTTGCTATTTGGTAAGAAATGGGGAATACATCCATATGCATTTATATGTATTTACTCTAAATTTTAGGTAAGCCATTAGTGATTCTCTTCCTTTTGTATTTATTTACTTTTTTTCATCCTTGTATTGTCACTGCTTTTTTTTTTTTCAGCTACATCCAGTCTCCCACAGATATGCACTAGTTCACCATTTCTGTTGTGGTCCAGGACTAATGATGATATCTGACAAGAGTTTTCCACATTTGTGTGATGTCCTCTGTATCCTTAAGTACACAGAGGGTGTGCTCAGATATGGAGAGTAACTGAAATGGTGGAACAGCAGGACGTTTCCTAATGTCATTTTATTGTATTTTCAAAGAATATTATGATAGGGGATATTACTTTGAATCATCATTCAGTTAAACAGATAGATGGATGCATTGGTATTCTTAGTATAAAACTTATAATTCACTTGGCATTTCACTGAATATTTGAATTTAAAAGTTTTATTGCCTAATATACAAGTAAAATAATTCCAGAGCTTATCTTGCTTCCTCCTTGAGAAAATAAGAATTTCTGTGACATGTTTGCAGCAAGGTTGGTGTTTTGAGGTTATTTTATCATGACTTGATTTTTATGCATCTTTGACTCTTCATATGTGGGGAGTTTTTGTGCCTTATCATGAAAGGATTGTCATTGACAATTCCACTTTTCTTGGAGATTAGAATAATTCAACATTCAGCTCAGAATCTCTTCTTTGCTTGGCTTTGCATTGCAAAAATGGTTTTTTCCTAGTTATAATTTTAATGTTGTTTTGCCATCCAGGCAATTTTGAAACATTTAGATACTGGATATATTTTAATATATAGAGGAGAGAATAAATATTTAGCCATTTGCTTATATTTTAGATTATTACATAGTTAGGATCCTTTCAGCTCCCAAACTCATTGACCTCATTTAGTATATTGAATAACATGAGAACCTGTGACTTTGCTAACGTTTGTTATTTTTAAGAAATATGCAAGTTCTCCTACCTGGTGTGTGGAGGGAACTCTACTCAATAGAATTCACTTGGGAGATAATTTGCTTTCCCCATCGCTGTCTTCAGATTGCTATGACTGGCCGCTTTTTCAAAGTCCTGAATGAGATCTCTGGTGAATTTCTTTGTTTTTTTTTCAGTCACTTTGAAATACACAATAGTCTCATTTTTAGGTATTAAGAACCCTTGAATAGCCCAAATTAAAAAAAAAATTCTTTCCACATGTGGTTCAAAACTTCTCTTCCTTTGCTTACTGTGGTACCTCTCATCCCCAGCTTATGCATAACCTAGGTTCCTTAACCTGCACTATGTCTGGGGATAAGACATGGCCCATTTTTTCACTGATTTTGCCTTATTTCTCCTACTTGCTGGCTTTTGCCTCTGGATTCTTCAGGGTCATCAAGGGAGGAGAACCTAGAAGAAAAGGGCAAGATTCTCCTTGATTATTGTTATTAGAATGTAGCATTGAAGCCATCCACTTTGGCAAATGTTCAAATGCTGGCACTTAAAGGGTGCTTTGTTGGACTTTATAGAATCTTTCTAGTTAGCCATCCCCCACCTACCCAGGGACCTCTAGCCCGATACCTTTTTTTTGAGATATATGACATATGCTTCAGCCTGAGTAGAATTCTATTTCCTAAATTCTTGTTCCTAAAAGGGTACCCTGGATATGCTTGTCCTGGTAGATAGTTTTTCTGACCTGGGTACTTTACAGATGTCGTAAGCCTGGATACATTTTGCTAGCCCCAAAGAAAATTCAGCTCCTTTGTCTTCACTTCATCCAAACTTGGAAATACAGTGTATTTTCTCCCTTTAATATTTGACAGCCCATTTTCCAGGTGAGAATCCAAACTACAGGCAATGCTTATGAATTCCAAAAAGAATTATCTTTTATATTCAGGGTCAATATAGATTCTTTTTTAATCCAAAATGATTGGTTCCTGAAACATTAGAGATTTTGGATATTGGATTTTAAAGTACTTATATTTGCCTATACATGGTAAGATATCTTGGGGATAGAACCCAATACTAAACATGAAGTTTATTTGTATTTTCTATATATTTCATATACATAATCTGAAAATGATTTTATATAGTGTTTTTACACTTGATCTTAGCCAAAAGGCCGAGAAGCAATTTTATATAGTGTTTTTAGCGCAGCTACGTTTTGACTGTGACCTTTCATGAAGTCAGGTGTGGAATTTTGCCAGTGCTCAAAACTTTTTGGATTTTCAGATTAGGGATGCTCAAGTTGTAGTGACACTAAGGAATTTCTGAGTTTCTCTCTTAAAAAAGATTTACTTAATTTATTTGAAAGAGTGACAGAGAGAGGGAGAGATAGAGATCTTTCATCTACTGGTTTACTCTCAAAATGGCCATAACAGCCAGGGCTGGGCCAGGTCAAAGGCAGTAGCCAAGAACTCCATTCTAGTCTCCTACATAGGTGGCAGGGGAGTACTTGGGTCATATTCTGGTGCCTTCCCAGGTATAGTGCAGAAAGTTGGGTTAGAGGCAGAGTAGTCAGAACTTGTGCTCCATTATGGTGTGCCTGGAATGCAAATAGTGGCTTAACCCATTAGACCACAACCACCCTCCCCCCAACTCTGAGTTTCTTTACCTGAATGAACATAGGAGCTAGGGGCAAAGAAGAGAGACAGTTTGAGACTTCATTCTTTCCATTTCAACTTGTAACTGCTCAGATAACAACTACAGTAGGAAAAAAAAAGTGTGTTTAGATACTTGCACCTGTTTTTAAAGAATTACTTTGTATTTGAGGGAAAAATGTTCTATTTAACATTTTGATATGAGCATTAAATAAGTATATGCAGGTACTTACAGTTCATAGAAAGTGGGATTGAAAGGTGTTTATTTTAGTGCAAAAAGGTTTTGAAGTTTCACATGACAGTTTTTTTCATGATATATATTTTCCATTGCCTTTTTGAATACCTCCCATATGCATACATTTCAAAACTATTTGTACCAAAATGAACGTATCTTTTAATTCCCTTTCCATGAACTTTTTGAAGTCCCTTCATATATACACATGCATACAGAATAATCACAAATGCAGTGCTCTGAGCTAGAGACTGCTGCAAGTGTGTAGTGGTGACTGAAGCACCAGTGGCGTTATTGGTAATGTGATTTTGTGACATTTAAGTAAATTTCTAAACATAACAAATTACTATTAAATTACATAATAGTTACATTCTTAGGAAATTCTGTGCATTGAAAAGTTAGGCTAACTTTCAGTTCCAGTTATAAATGACCAAATTGTAGTAGTTAAAAGTTCCTCCCATAAGCAAAATGAGGAGGGAAAAAACTGATCAAGAGCATCTCAAAGTGCCCCAAGAGTATCCAAGATCCTGGAGAGAAAGGAACACATTTTGTGACTGCTTCCTCTCAAGATATTGGTTAATTTGTAAGCAATGGATGACGACAGGCTGAAATGATGAACAGAAACTTGGAAGTTGCGTGGTTCTGGAAAACATGTCCTAGAGGTTAGAGCCCGCTGAGGAGGAGGGCCTTATGCTCTCAGTTGGGATCTTGAAAGGCTGTTGGCTAGAAAGTACATAAATAGACCAGATCTTTCAGACTGAAGCACAGCTTTGAATTAACTCAGTATCTAAGCAATAATAAATCGTTTCCAGCGAAAAATAGCAATGTTCATAGTGTCTACATATTTTCATTCATCGTGTCTAGTATTCAATAACAAAATTAGTAGGCAAACTGATCAATGAGACTGAGAAAAATTAGACAATGGAGAAGGACCTTGGGGAATAGAGATATTAGATGCAGATATTAAAATAATGTGATCTAGAAAATAATAAAGAGATGAAGAGTATTAGTAGAGAAATATATAACCCTGTACAATGCCTGTATATACACATGGACACATATACTGCTATGGTTTTAATATTTGTGTCCCCCACAAAATTCATACATTGAATGATATTAGAAGATGGGGCCTTTGGGACATGTAGGTTATGAGGGCTCCACCCCTCATGAGTGGTATTACTGTTCTTAATAAATGAGGTTTGAGGGAGTCTGATTGCCCTTTTGTCATGTGAAGACACAGGTAGAAATTGCTACCAATCAAGAACAGGCCCTTAGTAGATACTAGATCTGTAGACGTGTTTATCTTGGACTTCCCAGTCTCTAGAACTATAAGATATAAATTTCTATTGTTTCTAAGTTACCCATTCTATGGTGTATTGTTATAGATGTCAGAATAGACTAGAACATACACAAACCTATGAGCAACAGTGCTTCAAAAAGTTTGAAAAATGTATTAAAGAAAAACTTTTTTTTTTCTTTTTTTGCCAAACAAATTGAAAGGAATTGTATACTGCTATAGTCTTAATGGTTTTGTGGCTATTTTACAATTTACACTATATGAATATAGTTGAACATCTGTTCATGTGATTAATTTTTGTAGCTCTTGCCTATTTTCCTGCTGAACTTTTTTTTTATTTGTTGAAGTCTTTAGTAAAGCCATTAAGCCTTTGACTACAATTCAAATTAAAAACATGTTATGTGAAAAAATTTAGTAAAATCTTAAGGTGAAAATAAGTCCTCATAAATATATAATTATCTTATTATTCAAAGATTCAATTTTGTTACATCATTAAATTGATTTGCCTTTAAAAATGAATGTTCTGTAAAAATTTTGAATTTTGAAACCCATGCATATGAGGGACATTTGAATAGACATGGAAAATGTGTATTATGAAAAACTATGGATTTTTAAAAAATTTTACACCCAAATAAACTTATCTAACTGTTAATCCCATTATTTTCATGAACTTTATGAAGTACCCTCATCTATATTAGTAGTAGTATTACGTCAGATTCCAGTCTCAGATGAATATAAACTTACTACAAGTGGAAATGTTTTACACATGTATTGGAATGTCTTGTGGGACATTTGAAAATCAGTGGTATATGGAAATATGGTAGAGAACTATATTCATGACATAGAACTATCCTGAGCATTGCAGGGTATCTAGTATTCTTGCTTGCTTAAATGCCAATAGCAATCAAAATAATCAGGACAGCTGAAAAACCCGATAGATTCCGCTTTGAGACCAGTGTTGTCCCTGTTGAGAACTACTACTCAGCTGCTCCGTGTAACCCACTGTTATGGTTAGTGAAGTCCAAAAGACTGTGGTACCTATAGAAATCTGAACATATCACATAGCTGGTGATTTACACAGAAAATTTGGACTCTGACCTCCTAAATCTTAATATAGTGCTCTTCTACAAACCTCCTAATTTACTTAATTTTAAAAATTCCTGGGAGATCTAACTTTGAATTCTTGATCAATCAGCAATTTGAGTTTTTCTTTTTTACATGCCCACCCAGAAGAATGGTATACAATACCTGAAAATCACTGATAACTGAAAGCCATTGATTATTTTTAAAAACTCCCCAAAATATTTTAATGGAAATTCTTTCAAAAATTCTGAAGAAACTTGAGACTTTTTGGATGAGAACTTAAAGGTCTCAAAACACTTCATCCTGCTTCTGGTTAGGGAAATTGAAGGAATACTTCAAAGATTTCAAGTTTGAAAAATATCACAAAGTCCTACTTGTGGATATAGTTCAAAGCAATCACAGGTGAATCATGAGGGATTTGTATGAAAGTTAGTATCCAAAAATATTTTTCATCTGAAATTCACACAGATTTCTAAATTCACTTGTATTTAGCATTTTTATAAATTCTCTCACAACTCCACAGTTCTTTAGCATCACCTGCAACCCTAGCCTCTACTCCAACATCAATGTGGAGGTGTCTAACTTCTAAGATATCTACTTTCTATCCATTTGCCTTCTATTTCTTTTATAAATGGAAAATAGAAATTGTGAAAAGATTTTTCTCTGCCTCTGTTTTTACAGGCAACTTTATGTTTGCATTTTTATCACTTCTGTCCCAAAACACACTGGCATTGCTGTTGAGTTTTCATGGTTCTTTTTTGGTGGTGCTCAAAATCAGCAAATCATTATTTATTGTTCTGGATTGGTTTGTTTGTAAGCTTCATGCTATTTCTTGTTATTTTTCCTCCTGGCCTAGAAGATTCCTAGAGGTTACTAGTGATCCATATAGTGATATGGCATATATATGTATATATATATAAATATAAAATATATATTACAGATATTTAATGTATATATAGCATATATACTAGTATAATAGTGATATGAGTGCAAATACGAGGACACACTCTAGTGAGACCAAGAGCCTAGTAATGAGCACCTCTGTATACCTACACAAAGCCAAATGATTCCACACGTATCAGACCCTCAGTGAGGCCTAGCCAGGGAGGCATTTTACCCACAGACAAGTCAGCTGTTAGTTGCTGCAGCTCTGAGGATGTTAGGCTTGTGAGATTGTAAACAGCAGTTATTACCCCTATACTTAAAGCAATGGCCTCAGTAGTAATACATCTCTAAGACTTAATTTGTTTTCATTCCTCCATTCAACAAAATACTTAAAATGCTTACTTGAATGTAAGTCTCCTTTGTTGGCATATACTCATACATGACTATGAGATTCATATTCAAATATATCATTGGCTTTTAATATGCTTTTTGGATGCCTTTGCAGATATTATATTATATTAGTCCTGTCTCTTTCATGAGTTCTTTTATGTAGCTGCATGTTTGAGCCAAGCACGTGAGATCATAGCGACTGTGAAGATGACATACAGGCCTCTACCTTCCTTCTTTCCCCACCCCCTTTCTTCCCTTTCCTCCAGTCCTCAAATGTTTCTCTTATCAGCTCATGGGTGTGATCATTCTTTTATTTTGGAATAATTTATTTCACTCAAGTGTTTTTTTTTTAATTAAAAATTTGACCTATGATTTGCTTGATTGGCCTTTACCTTCAGGAGGGCAAGGTTTGAGGATGAGAAGGAGAAGGATTAAGGTAACTTTGAAGAAGAAATTTCGGTAGAGAAGGCAGTTCTGCCATAGAAGGGAGTCAAGGATACCCGAGCCATTAGAGATCTTACCAGAATTATGGTTCTTACCATGAACTGGGAACAATCTTGAGGAGCTAGAAAATGTAGTCTACTGCTTTATTAGGTTTACTGCTTAAACTTTCAGTGTCTGCTGGCTCGGGCTATAGGAGATGACTTAGAATATTGCATTCACAAAGCTTGTTTATTTTTACCTGGGGAGATACTGAACTACAGTAGGTAGAAAAGAAGACTGATGTATTTTCACTCGCTTTACTATTCTTATATTTTTATTAATTATACACTTCTCTATAGGTTAGTATTGAACTTATAGACACTAGAGTCAGGCAGTGTGGTTTCAGATCCTGACTGTACATTTCACTAACAGTGTGACATTAAACAGATTAGCCTCATTACATTTGAGTTTCTTCTAAAATGGGGAATAGTGGAAGGCATTTGGCTTAGAGGCTAAGAGTCTGATTAGGCTGCCTGCATCAAATATTGGACAGCCTGGGGTGGAAACTAAACTCTGGCTCCAGAATCCATCTTCCTATAGATCTTGGGAGGCAGCAGTAATGGCTCAAGTAATTGGGTTCCTGTCACTCACATGGGAGACCTGGACTGAGTTCCCAGCTCCTACCTTTGGCCTGTTCAGCACTGGCCATTGTGGGCATTTGGGGAAGGAACCGGGGATGAGAGTACTCTCTCTCTTCCTCTTTAAGTAAATAAATCAAATGGGGAATAATAAAGAAGTCTATCTCATAAGGTTATTGTGGGGATTGCATAAGACTGTTAGGAATTAATTGTAGTTAAACTTAATTTAATCACTTCAAGATTTCATACAACTTGGTTCCTAATATTTTCAATGAATATTTAGTATTTTCTTTATCATTTTACAATCCAAAGTGTGATAGCTATTTTCTGAATATTTTGCTTCCAACAAATTGCTTGCCCTTTCAAATAACTTCTACTAGTGTTCTCTTGTTTTGACAAGATTTCATAGATGTATTTGTGTTTCAACCATTTTGCTTTATCAACCTTTAATCCCCTATCCTTTAATTTAAAAGAGATAAAAAAGTTCAGGCTGAGTTTACAGTTGGTCAGTAAATCTTTTATGTAAACTTGCAAACACAAAACAGCCCTAACACTCTCAAAAGTGTGCTAATCTTTTATTTTCACCAGAGTAGCTTCCATAAAAGACATTCTCCAAACAACTCTTTCATAGACTAGTTTCAGTTACTCAACACTTGCAAACAAGTCCGAATTTATTTACTTGGACCTACTATGTGAATCCTCATTAACATGTCTGGTACATATTTCTGGAATAAAGCTATTGCTAACTATGTTCATATGACATACAACTTGGTTTGGTTGCCTTGCTCACAGTAGCTCCCCAGGTGGTCACGAACATGGTGCTCTCCTAGTTCAGGTAATTGACTGTACTACTGGCTACAGTTGAACAGTATAAGCCAATCATAATGCCTCATCCTAGCCCATAACTCAGTGTAGTTTCAAATGGTGGTGATAACATTCAAAGCAGTTACAGCTTGCCTGGCAAGTTTGCAAACTTGAGAAAGAATTCTGATTTTTATTTTAAAATCTCTCTTGTCAATAGCAATAAGATGTTAGCTTAGAGCAGCCTCCAGTCATACTTCTGGCCCCCTGGTGACATGTGGCCCGAAAGAAACATAAAAGAAATTTATAGAAAAGAAAGAGCATCTGGATGGCATTTGAGTCCCTGGATCCACTAAATTAAGCCAGATCTACTTTTTTTATTTAGCAAATGTTTTTGGTTAGGTTTAAGCTTGATGGAATTAGCACAAGAATAAAAATTTCTCATTAGTACAATGCTTTTAATCTTCTACGTCAAAGTCAATAAAAAGGTCTTAATATTTTACATTAACCCTTATTAACAGTTTACAAACATGTATACACGAATCCTGCTAATCTAGAACAGAGGTAATTTACAACTATGTGAAACTGTGTACACTAAATAAAACAGTAATATCACAGGTAGAGTGAGTTTAAATGCAACAAGTGTCACTGCTAAAGAGTCTGGTGAAGTAGACTAAATCTGGGTTCAAACCTAGTGGCCCACGGTTCTGCCATTTACATTATTTTCTTGTAAGATGAAGATTATAAATATTTCACAGTATGGTTATAAGGAGTAAATGATATAAAGAATAAAACAGAGTTTATTAGGCTTTTTTTTTCCCCCAAGGATAAACATATCTTGCATCTTTCTGCCCTTTTGGTGGCATTAAGTTTTCTCTTCAGGATTTTATTCTGCTTTGTATGGGCACGAGGTGGGTAGGGTGAAAGTGATATTCATAGCCGACCACAGGGCTTTTGTACACTGGCCTTTCAGTACTGGGACCTTTTCACTGTTATTCGTATCATGAGAATCTGAGCCAAAATAATTGTGTGATTCTTCTATTGTAGCAAGTTCCATGATTTTTACTTTCCATGGTGCTATACAGGTACTTCTTATGCAAGTAGTCTTTGACACAAGACAGAAGTGCTTAAAATAGATTTTCCTTTAAACTTCCTTCCAGGCAATTTAACTCTTGATATCAACTTAGTCTATTTTCTAAAGTTCCTTTGTTGTTCTTTGTCCTTAAAGGCAAGTCTGTTTAGGGACTGAGTTTCTGTTTTCCTTCTCTTTCCATAGCTAGAATTCCTCTGTCAACAGGAAGTTCCACCCTCTCTCATTCTCTGGCCATCAACCACTCCAGACTTCCATTATTAGAAGACTCTACTAAAGGTGTGTTCTTCTCTTTGATATTTGCTTTGGATGAATGATACCCTGACACATTTTTTTAAATTTATTTTTTATTTATTTCCCCCAAAGAAACCTTTTATTTAAGGAATACAGACTTCACGCATTTGATATGTACATGTTTAGGAATATAGTAACTCTTCCCACCATACTTGCCCTCCCACTCACTCTCCCACCAGTCTTTCCTCCTCTCTCTCCCCTTCCCAGTCCCGTTCTTCACTAAGATCCATTTTCTATTAGCTTTATACACAGAAGGCCAACTCTGTACTAAGTAAAGTGTTCAATAATTTGCATGAAAAACAACCCCATAAAATAAAAAACAAAATCAAACAAAAACTATTCCTCAGCATTTGAGAAAAGGGCTGTTAAAAGTCATTGCATCTTGGGGCCAGCGCCGCGGCTCACTAGGCTAATCCTCCACCTTGTGGCGCTGGCATACCAGGTTCTAGTGCCGGTCAGGGCGCCGGATTCTGTCCCGGTTGTCCCGCTTCCAGGCCAGCTCTCTGCTGTGGCCAGGGAGGCAGTAGAGGATGGCCCAAGTCCTTGGGCCCTGCACCCCATGGGAGACCAGGAGAAGCACCTGGCTCCTGCCTTCGGACCAGCGCGGTGTGCCGGCCGTGGCAGCCATTGGAGGGTGAACCAACGGCAAAGGAAGACCTTTCTCTCTGTCTCTCTCTCTCACTGTCCACTCTGCCTGTCCAAAAAAAAAAAAAAAAAAAAAAGTCATTGCATCTTGAAGTTAATTTTACTTTTTTTTAGAAACTTAATTAAATTTAAAGAAGTACCCAGGAATGATATATCTTTTGTGAGCACTTAGACGTAATTATAATACAACTGTTTGAGGATACAACTCTTTGAGAAGTCCTATATGAAAAGTTAGTGCACAGTGTCTCCTGTGGTTAATTTAACAATTACCACCCTTACGTATAACATCAGTGATCACCCAAAGCTCATGACAAAGGCTATGGGAGCCTTTTGAATCCACAGACTCTGTCAGTATTTAGATAAGTCTGACACATTTTAAGTACTGAATAAAGGTAACTATAATTTTCCCCACCATGTTCATCATGCTTTTCACTTTTATAAGTATTAAGATGCTGGATGGGCCGGCGCCACGGCTCACTAGGCTAATCCTCCGCCTTGTGGCGCCGGCACATCGGGTTCTAGTCCCGGTCAGGGTGCCGGATTCTGTCCCGGTTGCCCCGCTTCCAGGCCAGCTCTCTGCTGTGGCCCGGGAGGGCAGTGGAGGATGGCCCAAGTGCTTGGGCCCTGCACCCCATGGGAGACCAGGAGAAGCACCTGGCTCCTGCCTTTGGATCAGCGCGGTGCGCCAGCTGCAGTGCGCCAGCCGCGGCGGCCATTGGAGGGTGAGCCAACGGTAAAAGGAAGACCTTTCTCTCTCTCTCTCTCTCACTGTCCACTCTGCCTGTCAAAAAAAAAAAAAAAAAAAAGCTGGATGACATCCATCACATTTTTTTTTTTTTAGATTCTGTTATTTCAACAAGCCTAATTGGTTAAGTGCATATCTCTTGCCTTGTTTTGTGTTCCACGCCTTATCTGAAACTGTTCACTCATTCAACAGTTACTTTTGATCATTGAAGAGAGTCCTTCTTTGAAAAGAGTAGGTGAGTTGAGACTTTGACCTACTAGAATTTCCAGACAAGAGTTCAGAGATTCACAGCAGTAATAGCTAGTAATCAAAATAATTTCTTTGGTCACTAAATCTGAATGTAGAGTATAACACATGGATGCTAATAATAAGCCTATAAATAAATTCTCATATGTTTTATGTTCTTTATAAGAAAGAATAACAGTTATATTTTTCCTTGGAAACATTTCTCAAGTTCAAAATAGTTTTATTACTGCCTTTCGAAACAAGTGGAGTATTTGGATGAACAAAGAATTGGTAAAATATCCTTGCCCTGGTGCTAATAAACTTTTAAGAAGAGTTTTCAGCTGCTTTGAAAAATATTTCCTCCATGCTGATGGCTTGTAAGTGATTTAAGTTGTAATTTTCACTGGTACTGTGGCCTAACTATCACTTTAGCATGACGGAAAAAAAAATGAAACTGGTGATAGGAGTCATCTATCAGAATAACTAGACCCAAATGTTCAAAGAGAAAACAGAAGAGGTCAGTAACAAGTTATTTTTCTGTCAATTATGTTGTGTTTTATTTGAGGTAATTCTGTATTAGCAATGTGTGTGGTGGATGGTAAATTCTCTGTATTCCCAGACACATTGTCCCTGCCTTTGCTTGTTTCTTTCAACTTACCCATTGTAAAAAAAGTACTTATTGCATTTATACATTACCTCAGCAGTCAGTGCATTTCCCTGAGTTGGGGCACATTAGCTGTGGTGTAAATCCAGAAGAAAATGATGCATGATAAGTATCCCTTTGAGCAGTAGTACGTCAAAGTAAAGATAATGAAGAGAAGGAGATGTGAAAACAACCAAGGTACCTTAGGTGGCAAGATATTATGGTGTTACAGATTGGTTTCTATACCAACGTGTCACAGTCTTTCTTAGCACATTATTATATTTCATTGAAACTGAGCAAACTTTATGCTAGGCATTTTGGAGAAGATTAGGCCTACTTGTCTTATAAAATAAGCAAATATGGAGATGAAACCAATTTTCTGATTCCCCTCTGTACAACCCCAGGCCCAAAGAAGATGCACATTAACATTATGACTGATAACAGAACTATTCAAGGAAAAGTTAGAACATGTAATTGGTGACTTGACTTAGTTGGGGAGAAGCTTTCAGAGAGGGTTTCCAGAAGAAACAATATCTGTATGGGAAACTGGAGAAATGAATGAGAATTTACAGGATGGGATGGTGGAATGTCATGAGAGAGCATATGTGAAAGCATTCTGTGGTGAGCGGGAGCACGGCTTGTTGAAGAGTCTGAAATAAAACAATTGAAAATGGAATAAGTTATATGTAACCTGGTAAGACCGAAAAGGACAGATAAGATTAAAATTAAGCTAGAGTCTACAGGCCTTTTAAGAATTTGTTTTTTTGGGGCCTGGCATAGTGGGTAAAGCTAGTGCCTGCAGTGCCGGCATCCCATGTGAATGCCAGTTCAAGTCCTGGCTACCCTACTTCCAATTCAGCCCTTCGCTATGGCCTGGGAAGGCAGTAGAAGGTGGCCCAAGTATATGGGTCCCTGCATGACCATGGAGACCTGGAAGAAGCTCCTGGCTCCTGGCTTCAGATCAATGCAGCTCCAGCCATTGTGGTCATTTGGGGAGTGAACTGGTGGATGGGAGTCCCACCCCCCCGCCCACTCACTTTCTCTGTAACTCTACCTTTCAAATAAATAAATAAATCTTGAAAAAATAGAGAATTTGGTTTTGCTAGAGAGTCATAGGAAATTATTGAATACTTTAAGCAGAAGAATGTTATGATCAGATTTATTTTTAACTTTAATTTATAGGCTTGTGAGTTGTTTTACTCTAAAAGATGTTTCAGTTACAATGACCGGTTTGGCTAGACAGGTAGCTTCACTTACAGGGTTTGCTTTGCAATCTGGTACACAGCATGACTGCAACTGTTTACCTGTTTTTGTCGTGGCCATTGTATTCTGATTTCTCAAGAAATTATTTATTTTTGGATGGAATTTAAAAATTATGGAGGGGCCGGCACTGTGACACAGCGGGATAAAGCCCTGGTCTGAAGCACTGGCATCCCATATGGGCACTGGTGCTAGTCCCAGCTGCTCCTCTTCTTATCCAGCTCTCTGTTGTGGCCTGGGAAAGCAGTAGAAGATAACCCTGGTCCTTAGGCCTCTACACCCACATGGGAGTCCTGGAAGAAGCTCCTGGCTCCTGGCTTCGGATCTGCTCAGCTCTGGCGGTTGCGGCCAACTAGGGAGTGAACCAGCTGATTGAAGACCTCTCTCTCTGTCTCTACCTCTCTATGTAACTCTGTCTTTCAAATAAATAAAATAATCCTTTAAAACAATTATGGAAAGAACAATTAACTTGGGATTATCTTTTAGATAAAATTATAGGTGTGGAATGCGTTATTGTTGACCATGGGTACAATATTGTACTGAAACTCTCTTGAGTTAATTCATTTCACTGAACTGAAATGTTATGCCCAGTGGTTAATAAATCTCCATTTGCCTATCAGAGGAGACATAGTGATCAGATTTATGTTTTAAAAAGGACACACTACTACAGTATATTTCGCTTTGTGTTTCTATGGGGGTGCAAACTGTTGAAATCTTTACTTAATGTATACTAAACTGATTTCTGTAAAAAAAAAAAAAAAAAAAAAAGAAGAAATTATCAATCCCCAACTTGACTCTCACTGGGATTAAACATGACAATAGGTCTGATCTGATTTCATCATCATTTAAAAAATCATCTATTATTTTTCACTTTATGTTTGTGTGGGAGCAAACTGTTGAAATCTTTACTTAATGTATGCTAAACTGATCTTCTGCATATAAAGAGAATCGAAAATGAATCCTCATGTGAATGGAAGGGGAGAGGGAGTGGGAAAGGGGAGGGATGCGGGTGGGAGAGAAGATATGGGGGGGAAGCCATTGTAATTCATAAGCCGTACTTTGGAAATTTATATTCATTAAATAAAAGTTAAAAAAAAAAAAAAAGGACACACTACTGTGTAGTGACTAGTTTGTAAGAAAGCAAGAATGGGTGTGGGAAACTGAGTTAGGGGACTACTGCAAAAGTAAAGATGAGAAATCACTCACTCTGCCTTCTCATGTTCTTTGATTGTGTCCTCTTCTGACCTTCAGCATTATGCCTAGATCAATATGTATTTGTTTAAAGAACAGTAAAAGATTTACAGATGAATGTATGCCACTGTATCTTGGTACATGAGGAAGACTTGAAGTAGCTGTGCTATGTGTCTTTATTGTCTGTGCTGTTTGTCACTGACAC
The DNA here is from genome assembly GCF_964237555.1 of Oryctolagus cuniculus. Classification (NCBI taxonomy): domain Eukaryota; kingdom Metazoa; phylum Chordata; class Mammalia; order Lagomorpha; family Leporidae; genus Oryctolagus; species Oryctolagus cuniculus. Next base: position 111,414,512 of record NC_091436.1, on the reverse strand, counting down.
CTATATTGAACTTGAAAAACTCATCATCAAAATACAGAGTCAAAAATGTTTTAGGATAAAACAGTGGGATAAGCCGCTGCTTGCAAAGTCTGTGTCATATATTGGATAGCTGCTTCAAGTCCTGGCTGCCTCGCGTCCCATCCAGTTCCCTGCTAGTGTACCTGGGAAGGTAGTGGATGATGGCTCAGGCACTTGGGTTCCTGCCACCAATGTGGGAAACTCCTATAGAGTTCATGGCTCCTGGATTTGGCCTTGCCCAGGTCTCTTTCTCTTGCTTGGCCTTTCAAATAAACAAATAAAATCTTTTTTAAAATAAATTATTTATTTAAAATTCAGAATTACAGAGAGAGGGAGAGAGATACGGAGGGAGGGAGGGGTGAGGGAGCTAGAGAGAGAGATCTTCCATCTACTGGCTCACTCCCCAAATGGCCACAAGGTCCAAGGATTGGCCAGAGAGAAGCCAGGAGCCAGGAGATTCATCCATGTCTCCCATGTGGGTGCAGGGGCCCAAGGACTTGGGCCATCCTCTGCTGCTCTTCCAGGCACATTAATAGGGAGCTAGACTGGAAGTGGAACAGCTGAGACTCAAACTGGTGCCCATATGGGATGCTGATGCTGTCAACAGCATCTTAACCTGCTGTGCCATGGTGCTACCTCTCAAGTAAATCTTAAAAATGTTTTAAATATAGTCATGGGGTTGGCGCTGTGGCACAGTGGGTTAAAGCCTTGGACTGAACTGCTGGCATCCCATATGGGTGCCAGTTCTAATCCTGGCTGCTCCTCTTCTGATCCAGCTTTCTGCTATGGCCTGGGAAAGCAGTAGAAGATGGCCCAAGTCCTTGAACCCCTGCACCCACATGGGATACCTGGAAGAAGCTCTTGGCTCCTGGCTTTGGATCAGCACAGCTCCGGCTGTTGCGGCCATCTGGGGAATGAACCAGCTGATCCAAGACCTCTCTGTCTCTACCTCTCTCTGTAACTCTTACTTTCTCATAAATAAAATAAATATTTTAAATAAATAAATATAGCCATTATTCATTGGTGCATTAAGGAAAGAAATTATAAAAGTTATAGGATATAGGGTAGACATTCCATATTTTAATCCTTACGGACAAGGGAGTGATCAAACAAAATTAAATATCTGATTAAAACTGCAAAGGATATAAAGATTCATGGGGTTCTTGGTAATTATTCAGTTGAAATTTAATCCAAATTAGCAGGAAATTAGTCTTTGAAGGATATGATGCTAATAAGGTCATTTGACAATATACGGTTATTTTGAGTTTAAGAAGAGGTCATTCTGATTACTAAGATTCAAATATGAGTGGTCATTTAGTCTAGCAGGTAAGATACTAGTAAGATGCCTAGTTTATCAGAGTACTTGGTTTTGATAGCCTACTGTGCCTCCTGACTCCAGTTTCCTGCTAATGCAAACTCTGGGAAGCATTCGTGATGGCACAAGTAGTTGGATTCTTGTTAGGCACTCAGGAGACCTGGATTGAGTTCCCAGCTCCTGGCTTTGGATTGGCTTAGCCCTGGCTATTGTAGGCATTGAACAGTGAACCAAAGATGGGACCTCTGTCTTTCTGTCTACCTGTAAAATAATTAGTAACATTTTTTCGAAAGACTCAAATTTTGTATTAAAATGAATATGTTCTAAGTATGACAGGCTTGAGGGGAAAAAATCCAGGAATTATAAAAAAGATATTTTATTTTTTAATTTTATTTTTAAAAATTTTTTGACAGGTAGAGTTATAGACAGTGAGAGAGAGGGACAGAGAGAAAGGTCTTCCTTCCGTTGGTTCACCCCCCAAATGGCTGCTGTGGCCGGTGCTGTGCTGATCCGAAGCTAGGAGCCAGGTGCTTCTTCCTGGTCTCCCATGCGGGTGCAGGAGCCCAAACACTTGGGCCATCCTCCACTGCCCTCTCGGGTCACCACAGAGAGCTGGACTGGAAGAGGAGCAACCGGCATTAGAACCCGGCACCCATATGGGATGCCGGTGACGCAGGCGGAGGATTAACCAAGTGAGCCATGGCGCCGGCCCCATAAAAAAGATATTTTAAATTATAAGTGCTTGATGCTCATCCAGGAATTGAACTGATAGCTATAAGAACCTGAAGTCTTTATTTTTTCATGAAAATCTTCTTAATTTTACTCTCACATATAAATTTTTCTAAGTTAAAGTGAAATTGAAACTTTGAAAATGTTCCCTGTTGGATTTGTGAGTTGAACTCAATGAGGTCTGGATGACTCAGCCAGAAATCCCAGAAGTTCTCTTAGTGTATCTTGCTTGTTGGAAGACAGAGATGACATAGCAAAGACCTGCTTTGACTGGCTTCTACCCAAAGCTAGTATTTTTCTGTTCCTTTTTCTCAGAGATTGGATGCAGGCCTGATAAATTTGCCTACCTAGAGAAGTGGATTCTAGATTCTAGGAAAAAAAAAAAAGATCTCAAACACAACCTTAAGGGAACAGGTAACCTGAAGACACTCAGATCTCATGTATCAAAATACCACTTTGCCAGTGACTTAGCACAAACTCCATGCTTCCTGGCTGAATCCTTCTCATCGTGTTTAAAAAAGGCACAACTCTCTCTCTCTCTTTCTCTCTCCTCCCTCTCTCTCTCACTGTCTAACTCTGCCTGTCCAAAAAAAAAAAAAAAAAAGACACAACTTGACATTACATAGCAAGGGTGCTATTTCTGGGATTTAGTTTACCCAAAGAATTTTGTTTAACTTAGTAAAACCCATTTTTGGAGTCCACAACATTTTAGTGTAGGCTTTAGTCCTACACACTGGAAGAGATCCTGGCTGTACCAACCATCAGTCATAAATCCTTGGTCATGGTACTTACCTTTGACAAGTTTCTCATATTTAAAATGAAGAGAATAATGCTGTTTACCTTATACATATTGGGAAGTTGGAATGACTTCATAAATATTAAAAAACAATGTGAGTGGCATATAATAAACTCTAAATAATTGTGGAAACTACTTCTATTAAGTGGTCTTTCATATCATGTATGATTTTTGTCCAGTTCTCATCACATAAAAATAAAAGAATGACAAATTTCCAGAGTATTATGCTAATTATATAAACATAATGAGTATTCTGTGAAACTAAGCAAATCTCAGAGGCATTTGCACAATTTTAGGAAAAGATACTATTTTAAAATTCATTAGCACATTAGCATTTTTATAAAATTCAGTATAAAAAATTTTGACCTACTAAAACATTTACAGCATTCTCTCTACTTTTCAGAGCTGTGGATAGAGAAATGTTAATGGTATTTTGTATGGGCTTTTCTTATATTCAGAAATATTTTATTCTTGGGAAAATATTAACTATTTAAGCAAATTCTTCTGTGTTTGTGACTGGAGGGAATAAACCTAATGCAGACACTAAATATCTTAGTGTTTTCCCAATTTGTTTAAATGGTTTAAATCATGTGATTTCTTTGAAAAATGCAATTTATATGAAAATGTAATTTCTAGACATTCAGCAACCCATTCACGTGGTAAAATAATGTTTGTCATAAATCCAAAAAATGTAATCTTACATTCTCATAAATGTTTATCAAAAAATGAAATATTTTTCTTCAGGCCTGGTAGATAACTTATTATTATACATTTGAGGTTTTTAAAAGATTCATATTTTTGTTTCAGAAGCAGACTATTATTTTTGATTGACTGTTTTGGGTTTTAAAACCAATATTGTCATTAGCAAAGAAATGTACCAAGTTATGTAAACATAAAAAAAATCAGGCTATATTTGAGCAGCCTTTCACAGGAAGTTTCTGAAGAAGTCATTTAGGTATTTTAGAAAATTTTTTTCTCTGTTGTTCTTGCATGCTATATTTAGATGTAAAAGTTTAATTGCCATTGTATCTTAGTCTGGTCAGGCTGTTATAACAGGATGCCACAGATTGGGTGGCTTATAAAAAATTATATTTAGTTTTTGTTGTTCTAGAAGCTGAGAAGTCGCTATCAAGGTACAGAGTCAGTGTCTAGTGAGGGCCCTCTTTCTGGTTCCTAGATGCTTTCTCCCTGTGTCCTTATATGATTGAAGGTCAAGGCAACTCTCTGAGGACTTTGTATAAAGGCACAAATCCCATTTATTAAGGGTTTGTCCTTATGACTCACTTGCCTCCAAAAGAACCCTCCTCTTAATAATATCGAAGTGGCGATTAGGTTTCAACATATGATTTGGGATTTGAGGAGGGACCACAGATATTCAGTCCATAACATCTTGGGTGATAATTTTTTAGAGGAATTCCATAACAAAAATCTCAGTCTTAATTTCTAAGTAGTTTAGGATGTTTTCCTTGCAGTCATCTGGCTTGCTTCTTAGATAATTAATCCTTGAGAAATTTTTCTCAGCATTCCTACCCTGTGCAAATATATTCTGTTGATGATGTTTTAAAGGAAGCATGTCACAGATATGTGGGGGCGTCTGCTTCATCTTTCCTTAAAAAAAAAAAAAAACTCATCCCTCTATGTGATTGAACCCTTTCAGCCATTTCTATATACCTGACACCCATCCTCCAAAAACCCTGACCACATGTGTGTCAGAGCCAGACAGAGGCTTGGCCAATACAATTTTCTTCTCTATCACTTAAAATGAGTTTCAATAACCAAATTTTTATATTGGGTAAATGCCCTTTCACAATCTCTTTAGAAAGGAAGAAATCTAGTTATTAGAGACAGAAAGGATAGATGTATTATGAAAGAGAAGAAAATACAAATCTGTGAAGCCCCCCGAACTAAAAGACTAATTTTGGATTTTGTTTTCTGATGCATTACACATTCTGATTCAAGACTGTCAGCACAGCCAACTGACCATAAGTTCCGTGAGTTATTCTTGTATATTTCTTTTTTTTTTTTTTTTTGACAGGCAGAGTGGACAGTGAGAGAGAGAGAGAGAGAGAGAGAAAGGTCTTCCTTTTGCCGTTGGTTCACCCTCCAATGGCCGCCACGGCTGGTGCGCTGTGGCCGGCGCACCACGCTGATCCGATGGCAGGAGCCAGGTACTTCTCCTGGTCTCCCATGGGGTGCAGGGCCCAAGCACTTGGAGAATCCTCCACTGCCTTCCCGGGCCACAGCAGAGAGCTGGCCTGGAAGAGGGGCAACCGGGACAGAATCCGGCACCCCAACAGGGACTAGAACCCGGTGTGCCGGCGCCGCAGGTGGAGAATCAGCCTAGTGAGCCGCGGCACTGGCCCTATTCTTGTATATTTCTAAAAAAACTCCCCTTGTTATTTAAGCCAGATTGTATGAGTTTCCACTATTTTCAACCGAAGTGTCTCAGCTAAGGAGGAAATTCAAGTTTATGATGACCTTATGTAGGGGAAAAAAATGGTAGTGATGGCAGTGGAATTTTTGCCTCTGAAATTATACAAGTTGGAATTTAGAGTCTGAAACTCTACATTGGAATTGTGCAAGTTGGAGGTTTTTTTCCGTGCAATTGTGTTAAGTTGGAGTTTCAGTTCACTCAAAATATCTGAAATAGTGCTTTTTGGCAAATATCATGAAAACCACACTTGAGTTATAGGCTAAGAAAGCTCTGTCAACATCTCTGAGGAAGAATATGTAGAAATAATTTGTAATGCATATAGAAGAAAACTAGACAAGAATTTCTGAGAGTAATTTTTACAATTAGAGATGTATGCTAGAACTGAGAACAATTCTAAGGCACATTTTCTCAACTGCCACCTCCTCAGGTGATCGCAAAATTTGGATTGTTGCCAGGCTTGACCCTTCCAGGGAATACAGTTTTCAATTAGTTATATGTACAAAAGAATATAAATAAATAAAACTTCTGATGTTTCTAATCTATATCCCTTGTTCCTTCTAGGTATTCATCCTGTATCCTTGTATAACCTTTCCCAAGCCCAAGCCCAGGCTCACTACAGAGTAAGACATTGGGTATTACCCTTATTTAGTAGCATGTTATGACCAACCAGCATCCTTACTGTACTTGTTTCTCTATTTTTCTTGTGTTTTAATGGGAAAGAAGTTATATAAACTAATAGCATTAAGTGTTGTTGTGTTTCAGTGACCACTTTTGTTAGCTATTACCATTTAAAATTGGACCCTAAAGCCATAATTGTTCTTATTACTTTAAGTAATAAGATGCTGGTAGCATCAGGAGATTCCAGTAGCATGAAAAAATCTATTTAAGTGGCTATCTATGGTTGACAATGACAAATGACATTGCTTAAGGCTCTTTTCATATGCATTGATCCATGCTAAAAAGACCCATGTAGCTCTTATTGCACTATGTTCTGAGTCTAAGAAACGAGGGACAAATTTATGATGAGTCAGGTACCTGAGCTATAGCAAAGTACAACAGCATTTTTTTTTTTTTGAATGAAAGAACACCATGGCTACCATAATAACTAAAAATATCTCTGGTAGAATTACTATGATTTTATTCCCTTAGGTAAATTCTATATACAATATTTCTAAGTCATATTTGCAGTGTCAGAGATCAGACAATGAGATAGATAGCAAGTTGCAAAAGTTATCATTCCTTCAATGAGTCTAACAGAAAAAAGGAACAACATTAGCAATAATTGATAGTGAAGGGATGAGAGAGATAAAAAGAGATGAACTGGGAAGAGTTTAATGACTCTTTGTGGCTTTACATCTGTCACAGTTTTTGTGCTACATTAAGGTTTCATTATTTTCACATTTTGTGTTTTCATATTTTTCCATCCTCTTCTTTCTGCTAAATTTACCAAGTAATACAATGTAGATAATGGAGAGCCATTTCTGCAAATGTCATCGAATCTGTTACTGGAAATGCATAAAGTGTTTCACTGATGCATTTCCTTCAAAATACATTTTCAATTAGCATGAGAGGATTTGTTTACAAAACTTGCTCTTTTTTAGAATTACATAAAAAGTAGACCATGGTATGAAAAAATGAAGGTCTAAAATGATAAATGTGTTTGCTCAGTTTTGTTGGGTCCAGTGGTTGTGTCAACCTATTAAATCTCATTTTCTTATAATATTTAGAACTTACCTAGAAGTGTGATCTACCTCAAGTCCTTGACCTTTTACTTGGGTATATTTTAATAGTGATTTCTGTTAATTTTGCTGAGGTTAAATATATTTTATGTACCAATATCTGAGGGCATATTTCTTGAAATAATTCTATAATAGGATTTGCACAATTATTTTGGAGTAAAATTTTCAGAGTTCGGCAAGAGCAATGATTCTAATATGTTTCAATAAGTGAATCATCTTGTAACTTATTGCAAGAATTTATACTTTTGGTGCTGTGGTTGAGTGGAAGTGAAAGATTTTAATAACTAGCCCTAGGCATGTTCATTCTACTGATGTGTGAAGGAGTGCTATAACTCAAGACACAAGAGAGAAGGGAGCCATGTCTTTATTCACCATATATTTTTTATTACCTTCAAAAAGTTTGTGGGAAAATTAAATTAAAAATAAATTTGCTTTGGTACAAAAATTTTGGAAATCTATGCATTTTCCTTCAACTTTTTGAAGACTTCTTGTATAACCCTGATTTAACTTTAGGAATCATATAGGGTTGATATTTTCAGGTGAGGCTAGTCTGTCTTATGAATCTTCATTTTCCATTATCTTTCTGGCATGGAATACTAATTAAATACTTAGTAAATGTGTTTATTAGCCAAAAATAATATAAATAGTACCAGTTGTGTGGTATGCCTATTATTGTTTTAGTTAAAATGTAAGAATTCTCTAGATTCTAATCCCATTTTTTTAAAAGATTTATTTTATTTATTTGAAAGACAGAGTTACAGAGTTACGTAGAGATGGAGAGAGAGGTCTTCCATCTGCTGGTTCACTCCGCAGATGGCCGCAATGGCCCGGAGCTGTGCCGATCTGAAGCCAGAGCCAGGAGCTTCTTCTAGGTCACCCATGTGCGTGCAGGGGTCCAAGGGCTTGGGATATCTTCTACTGCTTTCCCAGACCATAGCAGAAAGCTGGATCAGAAGAGGAGCAGCCAGGATTAGAACCGGGACCCATATGGGATGCTGGAGCTTCAGGCCAGGGTGTTAACCTGCTGCACCACAGTGTCGGCCCCCATTTTTGTTATTGAACTAGATCAGTATCTGCTTGTCTGTGTGTTGTGGAGTAAGAGATGCATATATAGTATCATGGAGCTTACTGATGGAAAAAGCCATGATATTCTAGTTGAGAATTGAGTTTATCCTTGTATTTCCTGAGAACTCTGCTATTTTGAGGGTAACTTTTCATTTAAGAGATCATTCTCACATTTCTGGATTCTAATAATGTTTTATAATTACATTAATTGTTTATATCCAGTCTGCCTACCTTGAGAGAAAATAAATTGTGTCATTTATGATTGTATGTGAGCAAATTAAAGAATAACTAAGAATAAGAATATTCTTGTTGATGATGTCTGTTTGAAATCTCATGTGTGATGTGAGAAAAACTATCAAGTATTATCAAGATGATTGTTGTTTTCACTTACTGCAGCTCATTTTATATTGCTTTCAGTAAAGATTTATTATAACATTTCTTCATACCACTTAAGTTCTGCCCAAGTTTTAGAGTGATCTGTGGCTTAACACTTTAATGTGCAATTACCACAACCTTGTGTACCTGTTCTTGAACTTTTTAGACTTTTTTTTTAAAGATTTATTTATTTATTTGAAAGTCAGAGTTACAGAGAGAGAAGGAGAGTGAGAGTGAGAGAAAGAGAGAGAGAGAGAGAGGAAGGGAGAGAGAGAGAGAGAAAGGGAGAGAGAGAGAGAGAGGGAGGGAGACTTCCATCTACTGGTTCACTCCCCAAATGGCTGCAATGACTGGGGCTGGCCCAGGCTGAAGCCAGGAACCAGGAGCTTTGTCCGGGTCTCCCACGGGGTTGCAAGGGCCCAAACACTTGGGCCATCTTCCACCGCTTTTTCAGGTGCTTTAGCAGAGAGCTGAATCCGAAGTGGAACAGCTGGTACTCCAACCGGTGCCCATATGAGATGCTGGTGCTATAGGCTACAGCTTTGCTTGCTTGCTTCACTACTGCTAGACAGCGTTTGTAAAAGTAAAAAGAAGACTGGCTTTGAGTTGGAAAACCTGGGTTGAATTTCAGTCTCTGACTCTTTGCAGTCTTATTGATGTAGGTAGGCAGATAGGATAAATTGATTAGATTTGTGAGCTGGAAGGCCTTGCCTTTACCACGCCCCTGTGTGATCTCATCCCCCTATTTGACACCACCTGTATGTCCACCTGCCAGTCAGGCTGTGTAACCACTTCCCTTTGGAAAGCATATAAAAAGGGAATCCCTTCCTTCGCTTTGTTACCTGTGATAAGCTACTTGTGGCTGTTCATAACCAAATGCTTGCTGCATGTGGCTCCTTGCCTACTCTCTGCTTGGTATGGACTCCAACTTAATTTCTAGACTTTTCTTTCTCCCTTAGATAGAGCCCTCATTCTCCCATGTATTTCTTTCACTAAATAAAAAGCTTAGAAACTTACCATTTTGCCTGGTCTATTTGAGACAGTATTCAGAATTCTTCTCTGAATATGTGGCAAGAGCTCATACAGCTTAATAATTTCAGGAAATATTAATAAGCAAAACAGTTTCATTATGATTTTGGCTAAATCCATTTTATTTCTTGAGTTTCAGTATTTTATGTCAGACACAAATGTTCTTGGCTCGGTCTAATGTGAGATAATTCATGAAAAGCATTTGTAAATTCTAGGGAGTTACCCAAAATTAAGATATTAAATTATTATAAAAGATGTAGTATTCAGGAATAAAATGAAAAGCACTTTCAATGAAAATGTCATGGCAGCAGAAACCATGCCAGAATATCTTACCCAGGGCTCCTTTGGAAACTTGATTCTGGCTATACTCAGTTCCTTGATTGACAGTAGTATGCTTGGAGCACTGTGTAGCACTACTTCAGTGCTCCCACTGTGTTTTCACACAGCTTGCTCATTGTTAATTAAACTGAGCCTAGAGTGTCAACATTTATTTGATTGGACTATAGAGAAGAGTAGAGCTGTGAAAACAAAAAAGAATTTAAAATTTAAAAAGAATTTAAAATCTGTGAAAGGTTATTTAAAATGCATTTGTTTTAAGGTTTGTATACCCTACTTTCTTATGTATTATAATTTAAAATAGGCATTGTACCTAAATGAGAAAATGCAAATGAAATGTCTAGCTTTGCTAATGTTGATGGGTTTGTGAGATTTTCAGTGCCATTGAAGCATTTAGATTTTTATCCAGAAGAGGCTTGCATTCTTCACTCCCCTGGAACAAGTGGAAAAGGATTTCAGAGACAACAACATTATAGACAGAATATCTAGAGCCATTTTCATCTGCATGATATGTTTTACTTTTTTCACCTTTATAAAGAAAAAAAAAAGCCACTCTCCTTTTTTTTTCTAATTGAGTTGCACAACTCACATCTTAAAAAGCTATTGACAGACTCCCATTTCTTTGATATATTTCATCAGGAGGGACTCTTGATGATGAGAAATCATTCAGAGATATTTTCAAAGATGGGAGTTAATGGAAGTGATAATAAAAGGAGGAATTATTCTTCCTTACCATGGCTTCCATAATTTGTCTGAAGGAAACCTGCCACGTTCACCTGCTTGGTGATTATCAATACTGACTTACATCTTTTCTATGCCAGCATTAAGTACCCTGTTCTTTCTTTATCTTGATGAACACATTTCTTTGAGTCATTAAAGTCAAACCTAAAAGAGTTTTCTCCCACTCTTCTTTAAAGGACAGTCGATTTTAAGCCATCTATGTGGAAGTAACATACTTGGGTACGCTGCTAATGACCAAAAGAAAAAAAATGAAGTTGTCTTGGAGTTAGAGAGAGATGTGTCCACATTTCCCAATATTTATAAGAAACTAAATATTTCTTAATCAGATTGATGCACTAGCATATTCCCCTGTACCTGAAATTATGACCGGAAACTTTATAGGACATAAAGGTACTACTATCAGCCACGTACTTTTGCCCATCAGTAGCTCCAATTTATACAAATTTTTATTTTGCTGAGTATATAAAGGATATTTTAAAAAATTTAGATTGTAACTTCTTAAAAGTCGAAAATTGTACTGAACAAATGAGAGTAAGCATTGGATGAAATGAAAAATAATGTTCTTTAAACCATCAATAATACATAATTGCTTTATATATTTTTGCTTAATTTTATCATAAATCAGTTTGAAACAATTCTCTTATATTTAGTTTCTTGTCTCATATAGATTAATCATGAGGTCAACGCTTTTCTAATTTTCAAAGTGGCTGAACTTTCATTCCCATTTTAACAATTTTTAGCTACTCTGCCTATTTATAATAAGTAAGGAGAGAAATAAAGTAGATATTATGAAGAGACATTCATTAATGGGGAACTGTGTGGGCATTAGGAAAGTCTGTCTGAATTACAAGGCAGGGATGGCATTTTGTATCCAAGTTCACTTCCAGACAAAATTAGCAAAGGCTGCAGTTGAAGTTAAAGCCTGCTGGTTGCAAAATTGGAAATTGGTTTCCTGGGGCTCTCTGTAAACTCTTCATTACTTTACTCAATCATGGTTCATTAGCAAGTTAACAGACAGAAGACCAGTGCACTTTGGGATATGTGTGGAGCCGATCCTTCCACTTCCTTGAGCATCATTTAAAACTTGAATGTCACAGCATATTAGGCTTTGCCTCAAACTGCATTTTCATACAGTGCTGTACGTGGTCAGTCACAGATCATATCCACTTAACCTCTAAATATTGCCAGGTGTTTTTCTTTTATTATGCATTTCACAGAGTAGCAAAGGTTTTAATTCAAAGCGACTCTGATGGAACAAATAAAAAATCTCAGAAGGCATCTGAGAAAGAAACAACTTGAAGAAACTCAGTTAAGAGACTCAACTAAAGTAGACTTAATGATTCCTATTAACTCAGATCTAATTCACTAGAGGGGAAAAAATCCATAGGGACATTAGGGCATTTAAATGTGTTCCTGAAAATGGTTAGACAAACTATAGCCTTGGTACATGAAAGAGTTTTGCTCAACCTAAGCAAATGGCTTTGACTCTTAGACCAAAACAATTCATTTTTTATGGTTCATATTTCAGGAAAATACTTATGTAGCCTTTTGGCTTGTGAAAAACACTAACTGGGGAATATATGTAGCTCTCAATCACATACCTGGTGTTACATTTCTTTTCTGATAGATATTGTTTTATTACTCAGAGGATATGTTATTAATTGTTGTGTAGACTATTCATTGTTTGAATCTTATGTGTGTCTCATGTTATGAGCGTATTTAATATTCAGGGAGTAGGCCTATCAAAAGAAAGAAAATGTTGGGGCCAGGGCTGTGGCATAGTAGGTTAAGCCTGAGCCTGTGGTGCTGGCATCTCATACGGGCACTGGTTCATGTCCAGGTGCTTCTCTTCCAATCCAGCTCTCTGCTTATGGCCTGGGAAAACAGTGGAGGATGGCCTAAGTGGTTGGGCCCCCGCACCTGTGTGAGAGACCCAGAAGAAGATGCTGGCTCCTGGCTTTGGATCAGCTCAACTTTGGCCATTGCAGTCATTTGGAGAGTGAACCAGCAGATGGAAGACCTCCATCTCTCTCTCTCCCTCTCTCTGTAACTCTACCACTAAAATAAATAAAATCTTTTTTTTTTTTTAATTTCTTTGACAGGTAGAGTTACAGACAGTAAGAGAGAGAAACAGAGAGAAAGGTCCTCCCTCCATTGGTTCACTCCCCAAATGGCTGCTATGGCCAGCGCTGCGCTGAACTGAGGCCAGAAGCCAGGTGCCTCTTCCTGGTCTCCCAAGCGGGTGCAGGGGCCCAAGCACCCGGGCCATCTTCTACTGCCCTCTTAGGCCATAGCAGAGAGCTGGACTGGAAGAGGAGCAACCGGGACTAGAACCTGGTGCCCATATGGGATGCTGGCGCCACAGGCAAAGGATTAACCAAGTGAGCCACAGCGCTGGCCCAATAAATAAAATCTTTATAAAGAAAGAAAGAAAATGGAAGGAAGGGAGGGAGGGAGGGAGGATGGAAGGAAGGAAGGAAGGAAGGAAGGAAGGAAGGAAGGAAGAAGGAAGAAAATGGTATGGATATTCTGTGTAAGAAGAATTGAATTTGATAGAAAAATATTGCTAGGAGGGATTGTACATTATTTTAAAAACTTCAGTGTACTAGCATTTAGCCTTTAAAATAAATATCAAACCAAAATGATATTTTAATAATTATTTTACAGTAGAAAGAATATAACATTGATTTATCTTGGCTTCCCTTTGAGATAAAAGATTTTTAATTTTTTTCTCACTTTGTTTCAAGTGACATGTTTTTTGCATTTACTTAACAATTTCTAGGTCAGCCTTTTCTACATCATTTTCTCATTTGTTTTCATGTAAAATTAGAGAATTTTATGAAGCACAACCTGAAGGCTGGCCAATGAGGACATAGCTTTCTGCACATTACACTTTATTGTTGCCTGATACATCCAAATACATTTATTGGAATGAGCTGTTCAACATGATTTTTAAAACCCCTAGTCATGTTTGGTTCAATAATAGGCAGTTGAACTATATGTTTACTTATGTTAAGACTACAAAATTTCATTGTCATTTATCCTTCTTGACACTAATAAATGAATGAAACTGATCTTTCACAAAAACTTACTTTATAGAAAAATTCTATTGTTACATACAGATCACTCCATCCTTGAGCTCCAGAAAATTAGGCTGATTCCAGCTTAAATTGCAAAGAACAAATTTGATCAAATGGAGCTCATATTTGGAAGATATTGGGAGTCTGAAATTGCCTGTGAGCTCATTTGGGCTGCTGTGCCTCCTCTGGTTTACGCCTAGAGAGACTCTGTTGGCATAAAATTAATCCAAATTCTAGGGAAATGTTTCAGATTCAGAAGGAAGAAAAACCTGAACTAGCTCTAAAATCTGTAACACTGGATTCATTGTTTGATGCATTTTGTTGGGCCCTGACACTGAATTTCTTTTCTTTCCTTTGCTTTTTTTTATTTTTTCATCCTTATCAGTGTATTACTTCTTATTCTCAACTCTCTCTATTTTCCTTCAAACTCCTTTTCCCTGAGGGAATTCAACAGCACTGTGGCTGAATTCTTTTACCTTTATAACTTCAGCATGGTTGTTTTAGATGGAAAACTCTTAGCAAGCAAGGGCAGTGCAAGCTTTGATTAACGTTTGTCCAATGACATGTGATTAAAACTTAATACATATTGACTTTTTAAATCCATTAACCTAATCTTGTTTATCCAAATGAATTATTTTCCTTTGTATTTCCCTAACTTATATTATACAATGCACTTACTTTTTGGAAGGGTTTCCTTTTATCAGTATTTGCCCTCTACTTTTCCATTCCTAGGCAGAGACAATTATTTTTCTCTATTAGGAAAGGTATTATTGTTCTCAGCAGTATTCTCTAAGCATTCTCTTTCCAGGGCTGCCTTTTGGTTACTAACAACTCTGTATATAGATATCTTACGAAATATCATTTCGCTCTTGGGCAGAGGCACATAGTCCTTAGTTTACAACTAAGTGCCTGAGGGAGCTGGAGAGTATGAATGCTGTTGCTCTTAAGTCTCTTGACATAATGAATTTATCAGTGAACGCATCTCCTGTTTGTGGGGCTGTGTCACACTCTGATGGATTCTGACCTAATTTCTTCAGTGACACCTAACCTACAGAGAAAACTTTTTTTCTTTTTCCCTGAGAACAGCTATTTAATGAAACAATTAATCACTTTCCAAATCAAATGTAAAACTTTAATTTAACGTGGATGAAGAAATGCTACATTCTAAGTAGCAAAGTGAGTGTGGTACAGAACTACTTAAATTCATTGAATAAGCATTGGATAATAATAATCTACTTCAAAAAGAAGAATCTTGTTGGCATTCAGAATAAATATTGGACTTGAATCACTAGGTTAGAATGCACAATACAAGGAGAAATTCCTCATACACAGCATTGCTAGGGAGGGAGAAAGCAGAATGTGGTGAGAAATTTTTTTTTATAAGATTTATTTATTTGTTTGAAAGTCAGAGTTCAAGAGAGAGGAGAGACAGAAGAGAGAAGAGGGAGATTTTCTTTCTTTTTTTAAAAAGATTTATTTTATTTATTTGAAAGAGTTACAGAGAGAGGTAGAGACACAGAGAGGGAGAGGTCTTCCATCTACTGGTTCACTCCCCAGATGGCCGCAACGGCCGGAGCTATGCTGATCTGAAGCCAGGAGCCAGGAGCTTCTTCCAGGTCTCCCACATGGGCGCAGGGGCCCAAGGACTTGGACCATCTTCCACTGCTATCCCAGGCATGGCAGAGAGCTAGATTGAAAGAGGAGCAGTCGGGACTAGAACCCAGAGGCCATATGGGATGCTGGTGCTGCAGGCGGAGGATTAACCAAGTGAACCACGGCGCCAGCCCCAAGAGAGACTGGACCTTAACACTGAGTTTTCTCAAAATTTCTAAATATTATGAATCCTGTAAGTGCTTTTTCTCACCATTAGTGGTTGGTGGATATCAGTTCATTGTTTCAGAGTCTTAATGACAAGATAGTGTACAATATAGAAGGTTCAAGATGCACATTGTATCTCTAGAGTTGTCTCAATTAGATAGGAGAACAGGAGGCCATGGAGAAGAAACAGAATAAAGTGAGAGAAAGGCTTAGTGAAGAAGTCATGTTGCTAAAGAGGAAGTAGGTCATGTAATAGATTTGTTTCAGACAAAAGAGTAGAACTAAGAATTTTGGATTTCAGATTTGGAATTAGGGTAAGGAAGAAAAGGATTATAGCAAGTGTATTGGACTATGGCTTAGGACTGAATTCTGGTTTGGTTCTGTCAGTGATGATTGTGCAACTTTGGGCATATTATTAACTTTGTATTGTTTACCTGGTTCTCAGTTTCATTGTCTGTAAAATAAGTGGAAACACCAAATAATTTCTAAGTTCTAATACAGCTTTAAAATATTGTTTCTAGTCCTTGTCTATACTCCTGAAGAACAGTGGTCTTTCAGTTTACTAGTTGTTGAGTTCTTTATTTAGTGGAGGATTAAGCTTGTGATTATAAAGCAAATTGAAAGTTTGTCATCTCAAAAATTAAAAGAAAAATAAGAAAGAAGGGAGGTTGGGAAGTATCATTATGTTCATAAAATGGTATACATGAAATTTATTCTCTTTAGTTAAATAAAAAAAAATATTGATTCTTTGGTATGCCTTATTTTGAGCCAACATACTGTTAAAAGGAGTAATTCTGCTCAGAGAGCATTAGAATTGTTGAAAATGAGCTCACTAGATCAATCCTTTTGAAACTGATAGTAATTATTATTATTATTATTATTATTATTTTTTACAGGCAGAGTGGACAGTGAGAGAGAGAGAGACAGAGAGAAAGGTCTTCCTTTGCTGTTGGTTCACCCTCCAATGGCTGCCGCAGCCAGCGCGCTGCGGCCGGCGCACCACGTTGATCCGAAGGCAGGAGCCAGGTGCTTCTCCTGGTCTCCCATGGGGTGCAGGGCCCAAGCACCTGGGCCATCCTCCACTGCCTTCCCGGGCCACAGCAGAGAGCTGGCCTGGAAGAGGGGCAACCGGGACAGAATCCGGCGCCCCGACCGGGACTAGAACCGGGTGTGCCGGTGCTGCAAGGCGGAGGATTAGCCTAGTGAGCCGTGGCGCTGGCCCACTGATAATAATTTAACAACTGTCGTTAGCAAATGAATTCATGAGAAAAATAACAAGAACATTCACCAAATATACTCCGTTAAGAAACAATTTTTATTTTATGTGCTGACAGTAACAATAGATTAGAAGTTACTTAACAAGTAACTTGTGTATTTAAAAAAATATTTAATGGAGGAATGTACTTATTTCAAATTTTGTTGGCCTATTATTAAAAATTGCTTGCACATGAACAAAAGTGCACAATTTTTGATTCTTTTATTTGCAAAAGAAATTACATTAAATCATTGAGATTCTGTTGGAAGTGCAATTCTGTTGGAAAGGCATGTTTTGGAATGCAAAGCCTATCTAGACCCAAATCTCCTAGGTATTTTTACAAATTTGAATGGAGAAGAGAATAGGAATTACTCAGAGGAAAAAAATTGAAAACCAACTTGCACTATACTGCACTGAGGTGCCAGAAACAGCTGCACAACAGCTTAATCCCTGTGACAAGCCCCAAACTCTACAATAACGGCTGGCACTGTCTGATGAAATTGCCAAGGCGCCAGATGCCACAGCTGGGAACATTATCCTTGTGTTTCAGATCAAATTGGTACAACAAATGTTGCTTTCTTCTTAACTCTTTGGTATCTGTTTGAAGTTTCCTCAACGAACTCAAATATTCCCTCCGCCTGTATCTCCATTCTACATTTCTACCCCAGAAGACAACTTTTAAAAATATTCTACTTTAGGCCGGCGCCATGGCTCAATAGGCTAATCCTCCGCCTTGCAGCGCCCACACACCGGGTTCTAGTCCCGGTCGGGGCGCCGGATTCTGTCCTGGTTGCCCCTCTTCCAGGCCAGCTCTCTGCTGTGGCCAGGGAGTGCAGTGGAGGATGGCCCAAGTGCTTGGGCCCTGCACCCCATGGGAGACCAGGAAAAGCTCCTGGCTCCTGGCTTCGGATCAGCGCGGTGCGCCGGCCGCGGCGGCCATTGGAGGGTGAACCAACGGCAAAGGAAGACCTTTCTCTCTGTCTCTCTCTCTCTCTCACTGTCCACTCTGCCTGTCAAAAAAAAAAAAAAATCTACTTTAACATCCCTTGGTTGTTTCCTCCATATAGCTAAGGAATGTGTGCCTTTAACTCCATGTCTTGGTTAATCACTTTGAGAACCTTATTTGTTGGTCATCTACTGAGAAAGAACCCTACCGTTAACGTACTAATTCTAAATAATTTCTTTATACTTCTATTTCAGTGTATATAGCCAACATCTCCAAATCCTTTTAGAGAAGATGAGAATCTGAGTACTCTCTATTCTCTGTTTTCACCTTCTGATTTGTTAGCTGCACTTTTACATTGTCAGTGATCTCGCCTTTCTCTTTTAGAAATTGAAAAAAATATATAATTGAATGGAAACAATCTAGGAGCTGGAAAGTCAAGCAGGAAAAATCTCCCAGAAAATAGAGCAAAAAGAGAAACAGAGAAAGTGAACTAAGACATATCACATACTGGCTAACACAGGTGCTCTTTTATCTACTTTGTATCTAGAAAGAGATAACGGAAAGAATATGTCTTAAGCTAATAACTAATAAATGATGATTGAAGTGTCCAGACTGTAAATATTGTTAATTGGAAAAGCATTTCTTTATTTTTTAAAAGATTTATTTATTTATTTGAAAGTCAGAATTACACAGAGAGAGAAGGAGAGGCAGAGAGAGAGGTCTTCCATCTGCTGGTTCACTATCCAAATGGCAGCAACAGCTGGAGCTGCTCTGATCCGAAGCCAGGAGCCAGGAGATTCTTCCGGGTCTCCCTCGCGGGTGCAGGTGCCCAAGAAATTGGGCCAACTTCCACTGCTTTCCCAGGCCATAGCAGAGAGTTGGATTGGAAGTGGAGCAGCCAGAAGTGGCGCCCACGTGGGATGCTGGCACTGCAGGTGGCGGCTTTACCTGTTAAGACATTTCTTTCTTAAAGTGATTTGTACCCTAACTCCTAAACCATATTGTTAGCATGTAAATAAAACAAGGTTAATCATCCCCTTATGCTTTTATTAAAAAAAAAGTCTTTTTCTCTACACTAAAGGCAGAACAACCGAAAGAGAGGGCGAAAGAAAGAGAGAGAGTGCAAAATGAACATCACCTGTTTGGTTCAATTCCCAAAAGTCTGCAGCATCCAAGGTTGGGCTAGGCTAAAACCAGGGGCCTAGAACTCCACTGGGTCTTTTATCTTTAAGCATTTTATCATACTAGCAATGGCAAGAATTCCCCTTTCATTTCCTACAAATGTTTCTCCAGAGCTTTGTAACCCCCAGCTTTCTTGGCTGTTGGGTGTCATCTAGCAATTTCCCTTCTTAGTTCCTAGTTCTGAAACCACTCTTTCCTGGATCCACATCTGGCTGTTTCCTGGTTTACTCCTACTACTGCTTCTAAATAACTTTTAGTAAATTCTCGAGAAACAGTGACTTGTGATCTGGATGGAAGGTCCACAGTCTTGAATTCTTCTGTACTTGAAATGTCTTTATTTTTTTACTTAATTTCACTAATATTTCTGCATAGAACATTCTAGGCCACAATTTATTTTCTTTTGTAACTTGAAAACTATTGTTCCATTATTTTCTGTGACCCAGTTACTGAAGGGTTTATTATATTAAAATGAGACATTTCTTGGTAGTACCTTCTAGGATTTTCTCTTTCTCCTTGAGGTTCTAAAATATTATGAGGGTGTATCTAGGAGTGGGCCTTTCTGGCACTTGTGGCTCTGGAAATTATTTAGCCTGAAGATTTTGGTATATCTCTTTTTAGTGCTTTTATCATCTCTTCTTTTTGATCTGTCCATTTACTCTTTTTGTATATGTATTGGCTAAATGTGAAAAGATGCCAGAAAAGGTCAAAAGTAACCAAAACATTTTTAAGATATAATTAAAAATGGACAAATATCTATTAAGAAAACAAATTTTAAAGGCAAATTTGATATTTCAAATAAAATAAAATTAATAAATGAAAAAATATAATGCAAAACATCATTATGAGTCATATGTTTAAATGCACACATATATATACCTACATCTGAAAATCCAAATTGCTATATATAAAAGAAACAAAAACAGTTGTTGTTGAAAACAAAATGTAGTTTGTTAAACATAAAATTATAGGCCAGGCCAGCGCAGTGGCTCACTAGGCTAATCCTCCGCCTGCGGTGCTGGCACATTGGGTTCTAATCCCGGTTGGGGTGCTGGATTCTGTCTGTCCCGGTTGCCCCCTTCCAGTCCAGCTCTCTGCTGTGGCCCGGGAGTGCAGTGGAGGATGGCTCAAGTGCTTAGGCCCCACACCCGCATGGGAGACCAGGAGGAAGCACCTGGCTCCTGGCTTCGGATTGGCGCGGCGCAACGGCCGCAGCATACCGGCCGTAGCACACCGGCCATAGCGGCCATTTTGGGGGTAAACCAATGGAAGGAAGATCTTTCTCTCTGTCTCTCTCTCTCACTGTCAAACCCTGCCTGCCAAAATAAATAAATAAATAAATAAATAAATAAAACTATAGGCCAAATGTGCATGAATGCATGCATGAGTGCATGAATGTTCAATCCTACAATGATGCTAATGCAGATACTATTTTTTTCGTTCTATGAAAAAAGAAAACTTAATGCTAGAGATTCAAACCTGCCCAGGATCAAATAACTGGTAAGTAGTCGAGTTGAATTTTAAACTCAAGTGCATTGAGTTACGGAGTTTAGGTTTCTGTTACTCTGTATTTGCCTTTTCTCACTGCCCTTTCCACAGAGGATACAAATGAAAATAACATAAAAACTGTGAATGATGATTATTTACATTTTTTAATTTATTTTTTGTTCAATTTGTATGATAGAGATATAGAGGGAGGTTGGGAGGGAAGGAGAGAGAGAGAGGGAGGGAGAGGGGAGGGAGGGAGAGAGAGAGAAAGAATCTCCTGTCCATAGGTTCACATCCCAAATCCCAAATGCCCACAACAGCTGGGGTTGGGCAAGGCTGAATGAAGCCAGAACCTAAAAACTCAATCAGTGTCTCCCAGGTGGATGGCAAGGATCCAATTACTTGAATCATCACTTGCTGCCTTTTATATGTATAACAGAAAGCTAGAATTGGGAACAGAGGTTGCATTTGAACTCAGATACTATGATATGGATTTCATATCATAGTACCCAGCTGTTCTCTTAACTGCTGGGTCAATGAAGAAGACATAAAAAAGTGGAAAATCTTCCATGGTCATGGATTGGAACAATCAACATCTTCAAAATATCTATACTACTGACAGCAATTTATAGCTTTAATACTATCCCAGTCAAAATACCAGCAACGTTCTTCTCAGATATAGAAAAAATGATGTTAAAATTCATATGGAAACACAATAGACCCTGAATAGCTAAAGCAATCTTAAATAATAGAATCAAAGCTGGAGGCATCACAATACCAGACCTCAAGATGTACTACAGGGCAGTTATAATCAAAACAGCCTGGTACTGTCATAAAAACAGATGTGTAGACCAATGGAACTCAATTGAAACTCTAGAAATTAACATCTACAACCAATTTATCTTCGATAGAGGAGCAAATATCAACCCCTGGAGCCAAGACAGTCTCTTCAACAAGTGGTGCAGGGAATACTGGATCTCTGAGCAGAAGCATGAAACAAGATCCCTATCTTACACTTTACACAAAAATCTACTCAAAAATGGATCAAAGACCTAAATCTACAATGTGATACTATCAAATTACTAGAGAACATTGGGGAAACCATACAAGACATTGACATAGGGAAAGACTTCTTGGAAAAGACCCAGAAGCACAGGCAATCAAAGCCAAAATTAATTAGTGGGATTACAACAAACTGAGAAACTTCTGCACTGCAAAAGAAACACTCAGCAAAGTTAAGAGACAACTGACAGAATGGGAGAAGATTTTTGCAAACTATGAAACTGACAAAGGATTAACTTCCAAACTCTATAAGGAGCTTAAGAAATTGAACAACCACCAAACAACCAACCTAGTCAAGCAATAGGCAAAAGACCTGAACAGACATTTTTTTGAGAGGAAATTCATATAGCCAATAGACACATGAACAAATGCTCATTATTGCTAGCCATCAGGGAAATGCAAATCAAAACCACAATAAAGTTTCACCTTCCCCCCATTAGAATAGCATTCATACAGAAATCAACAAATAATAAATGTTGACAAGAATTTGGGGATAAGGGTACCTTAATCCACTGTTGGTGAGAATGTAAACTGGTACAGCCATTGTGGAACACAATATGGAGATATCTCAGAAAGCTGAGTATAGACCTGCTGTATGACCCAGCCATCCCACTCCTGGGAATTTATCCAAAGGAAATGAAATCAGCATATAAAAGTGATCTGTACCCTTGTGTTCATTTCAGCTCAATTTGCAATAGTTAAGACATGGAATCAATTTAGATGTCCATCAACTGAAGACTAGATAAAGAAATTATATATATATATATATATATATATATATATGCATGCTATGGAATACTATACAGTGGTAAAAATGATGAAAATGGATGCAACTGGAAACTATTGTATTTAGTGAAATAAGCCAGTCACAAAAAGACAAATACCATATGGTCTCTCTGATCTGTGGTGTCTAATAGAGTACCTAAAATGTTATCTATGAGACTGGTGCTGTGGCATAGTGAGTAAAGATGCCCCCTGCAGTGCCAGCATCCCATATGGGCACTGGTTCAAGTCCCAGCTGCTCCACTTCCAATCTGGCTCTCTGCTCTGGCCTGGGAAAGCAATAGAGGATGGCTTAAGTCCTTGGGTCCCTGCACCTGCATGGGAGATCTGGAGGAAGCTCCTGGCTTCTGGCTTCAAACCACTCGGCTCCGCAATTGTGGCCATTTGGTGAGTGAACCAGAGGATGGAAGATTCTCTCTCTCTCTCTTTCTCTCTTTCTCTCTTTCTCTCCTCCCACTCTGCTCCTGCCTCTCTATGACTGTGACTTTCAAGGAAATAAATAAAATCTTTTAAAAATGTAATCTGTAGAAGCAAAACTGACACTTTGAGATACAATGATTTTGAACAGCTCTTGCCTTGACTGTTGAGGAGCAATATTTCTGTTTTGTTTTGTTTTGTTTCCTTCATATTAATAGGGGAACTCTGCTTCATATAGGGTTAATTTTATGAGTATAAAAATTAGCTGAAAAATTGATCTCTGAAAAAAATAAGAATGAGCAAGGAAGAGGGAGAAGGAAGAAAGGCAGGAGTATGAGTGCAAGAGAGATACAGGGTAGGGAATCGTCATGTTCTCAAATCTGTATATATTAAATGCATGAAGTTGTATTCCTTAAAATTTTTTTTTAAAAATGTGCCAGTGTTTGACTTAAAAAATACACATGACAAACTTTCATCCATTGAAGTACTAATGTATTTTTGTTACAACTGTAAGGAAAATCATTACAGTCATTAACCAGTTCCTTAAAAGGAGAGCCTTTATTCTCTGACTACCTGCAATAAAAATCGTAACTCCATGTAGCTGGACTGAAATGTTGTACACTTTAACTGAGATGTATGCAAATTGTGATTTTGAATTTACTTGCTACAGGTTCTACCATTCCTACTAATGGTGAAAAAATTGTGTATTCTTTCAGTTAAAGATAACTCAATACCTTCATATTAAAAACCAATCTGATGTTTGCATAGTCTTTTTCCTACTCTACCTCTTTATTCTCAAGATGAGATGGAGGATCTCTGTCTCTTTCTGTCACCATGCCTTTCAAATAAATATATCTTTTTTTAAAGGTCTTGGGTTTGGGGATCAGCCTTGTAGCTGTGGAATCATGTGGATATCTCATTGATCAAATAACCAGCCAGTATCTTTAGCCATCTTCATACATTTCTGACCATAGTACAGCATGCCAAAACCTCTGTGAGCGAGGCTTTGAAGCCATGAATCTTGGGAAACTATCTTCAGGCCAGCCTTCCAGCTTCCTAAACACACACTCTAACACTTAGGTAAACCTTTTGCAGTTAGTGCCTGTTAGCCATTTGTGTGTCTTCTTTGGAGACATTCTGCCATTCTGCTCCAGTTTCTTGCCCATTTTTAAGTGTGGTTACTTGTTTTTCTGCTATTGAGTTCTAAGAGTTCTTTGTAAACCTTAGATATTAATGCCTTATCAGATATGTGGTTTGTCAATATTTTTCCCAATCTGTAAGTTATCTTTTCACTTTATTGTTTATTTTGCTGTGCAATAGCTTTTTATCTTGATACAGTCCCATTTATTTACTTTTATTTTTGTATCATAAGCTTTTGATGTGTTATCTAAAATATTGTAGCCAAGGAAATGTCAAGTGATTTTCCCTTATGCTCTCTTCCAGGAGTTTGATGGTTTCAGGTCTTACATTTAAGTCTTTTACTCATTTGGAGTTGATTTTTATGTGTGGTAAAAGATGAGTATCCAATTTTATTGTTTCATATGTGGAAATCCAACTGTCCCAATACCATTTATTAAAGACTATATGTTTTTCCCCATTGTGTTATCTTGGTACCCTAGTCCAAAACTGACCACATTGTGGCCTTTCAGTTCTGTTTCATTCATCTATGTTGCTGTTTTCACAACATTACCTTACTTTTTATTTTTTAAATTGATGTAGCCTTGTAGTATGATTTTATTCTTTTAAATTTACTTTGAAAAATTTATTTTAGAGGCAAAAAGAGAGGGAGAGTGACTCCCCTTCATTGGTTCACTCTCAGATGCCCACAGCAGCCATGGAGGTTGGGAGGGTGCAGAAGTTTTCTTATACTATGCATTTTCCATGAACTATTTTGATTTATTTTTGTTTATTTGAAACACAGAGTTACAGAGTTGAGTGGAGGGGGGAGACAGAGATCTTCCATCACTGGTTTACTCCCCAAATGGCCACAACGGCTTGGGCCAGGCCAAAGCCAGGGGCCAGGAGCTTTTTCTGGATCTCCCACATGGGTGCAGAGGCCCAAGAACCTGGGTTGTCTTCCACTGCTTTCCCAGGTTCGCTAGCAGGGAGCTGGATTGGAAGCAGAGTAGCTGGGACTCAAACTGGCAAATATATGAGATGCAGGTGCAGCTTTATCCTCTATACCACAATGCTAGCCCCTTCCATGAACTATTTGAAGACCCCTCATATGAACATTTGCTCAATATTTAATTAATTTGTGATGCTGATTTTTTCGAGCAGTAGCTAAGGAAAAATATATCTGGGTATGTTTTGACAAGTTCCTCATTTTAAGTGCCTATGGAAGGAGGAAGCTGCTGTAGTCCGCTCAGTCTTATCTGCTGGTAATACCAGCTGAATGGCTAGAACTTTATATAGAATGAGGTTTCTGGTGGGAAGGAGAGGAAGCAAATTGAAATTCTCAGAGATGGATAAATTGTCTCTGATTAAATTGTATAGTTTTGCTCAATGAACAAAACTGCTGTGCCTTTAAAATTCAGCCATGAGTCTGACTTTAGTTGCCAATTATATACATCACATGAAATGAACTGATTAAAATGTAATACAAATTGAACTCCAAATGCTTTTGCTTAAATTACTAAGGTAAATTCATGTGAATATAGTTGTTTAGGGCCACTTTATTGGATACTACCTCAATGGTTGCATTTCTATATACAGAAAACTAGAGTATTATAAATTATAATGGTTTTATGTAAAGAATGTTATAATATGGAAAGAAATGAAAAGACTTTGGGGGAAAGTCCAGTGTTCCAAAGAGAATCTGTGTGAAGTAACAGCTTTTAAGCTTCTAAAGTCTTATTGCTTCGGTAGCTTTAGCCAAAAAGGAGAATAAAATCGTGAGGCGTAAAAAGCAACCAGACTCCATTTTAATTCTCAGGCAA
Source organism: Oryctolagus cuniculus (assembly GCF_964237555.1). NCBI lineage: Eukaryota > Metazoa > Chordata > Mammalia > Lagomorpha > Leporidae > Oryctolagus > Oryctolagus cuniculus. The sequence goes on along the minus strand of NC_091436.1, from coordinate 111,388,968 downwards.
TCTTAGGAATGGCTCTCTGTTCAGTTTGATAACAGAAATCGTCTTTACTTTTGCTTATGCCAGACACCTAACAGGAATTTCCCTTTGGAGTCTCTTAATCTCACTTTTGTGTATTCCTTTCTGTATGTTGCCTGTTTAGAACAGTTATCTGTCTTTTCTGTAACCAGGTAACTTCCCTTCGGTGCTTTTATAAACATAGCTATTCTGTAAGTCTGTTACAGTGACAACCTGTCAAAAGGAGACTGATGTTAGACAAGACTGAGGAGTAGGAAAGAAATCAAGAAACCGTGAACCTCCTGAGACATAACCTCCTTATCTGAACTATGACTATTAAATTCATTTATATTTTATTCAGATGATAAATTCCCAGGATAGAAGTAGTCACACTTAAAGAATACATTTCAAAATACATTGGAAATACACCAAGATTTGCTTGTGTGTTAGCATTTTCAACAATATAAACAATTTATAAATTATTTTGAAAATAAACCATTTCAATTTTGTCACTAAGAAACATTAGTTCACATAGAATGTCAGTGTCTTCATTATTTATATTAATTTTTTAATCTAAAGTTCATAGGTACATGGACGGAAAATAAAGTTACACAAAAGGGCTGGTTATGAAGAAAAAAAGATCCCCAATATATTTATGGGCATATATAGATTTTAGTTTTATATATATACATAAATATATATATATATAGAGAGAGAGAGAGAGTTATATCAGTTTATATTATCAACTGCAGTTATCTGTCAACTTCCTATAATAATATATTAGATTTAGCTAATTTTCCAGTGCCCCCAAATTTATCTCCTCTGCCACCTAATATTGCTGTTTTAGTCCCAAATTTATTTCCTTCCTTCCTTTTTTCCTTCCCACCTCCCCGCTGTCCTTCCTACCAACTGACCGACTGAATATATTTAATTTTGATCATGTGTTCCTTTAACTAGAATTAGTATCTCTCCCTTTTTTTTATTTACTTGACAGGTAGAGTTATAGACAGTGAGAGAGAGAGACAGAGAGAAAGGTCTTCCTTCTGTTGGTTCACCCCCCAAATGGCTGCCACGGCCAGCGCTGCCCCGATCCAAAGCCAGGAGCCAGGTGCTTCCTCCTGGTCTCCCATGCGGGTGCAGGGGCCCAAGCACTTGGGCCATCCTCCACTGCACTCCCGGGCCACAGCAGAGAGCTGGACTGGAAGAGGAGCAACTAGGACTAGAACTGGTGCCCCTATGGGATGCTGGCGCTGCAGGCAGAGGATTAACCAAGTGAGCCAAGGCACCGGTCCTGAGAATTAGTATCTCTTGACTGTTGTTTATGTGAGAGAATCAGCAGTACTACATGTCCCTTTCCCGTTTCTTTCCTCCTTCCACCTCCCATTCTTTTCAGTCCTGTTTTCTTTTAAATTGACAAGTTTGAAAACCTTTGCAATTTGTTCTGTCACCACAATTTATATTTCTATGTATTGCTATTGGTTGCTTTTCAAGGTTAAGTGCTGGTAATCCATATTTGTATCATTATGACTATGGGACTATTCATTATTGCAAAGCCAAGTTGTGTGCTAGGATTTCTTTTCTTTCTGTATGGTTACAATATCATGATATCTGTCTCACTCAGGGATGATTACGCAAAGGGATTCTCCATTCCCACACTATTCTAGTCATTCTATATAAGTTTCCCTCATATATATACTGTTTTTACTATATAGTCCTTCTTGTCTTGAAATCTAGTGCTGGTGGCCGGTGCTGTGGCTCACTTGGCTAATCCTCTGCCTGTGGTGCCAGCACCCCGGGTTCTAGTCCTGGTTGGAGCGCCAGGTACTAGTCCCGGTTGCTCCTCTTCCAGTCCAGCTCTCTGCTGTGGCCCGGGAGGGCAGAGGAGGATGGCCCAGGAGCTTGAGTCCCTGCACCAGCATGGGAGACCAGGAGGAAGCACCTGGCTCCTGGCTTCGAATCGACGCAGCACGCCGGCCGTAGCACCCACTTGGGGGGTGAACCAATGGAAGGAAGACCTTTCTCTCTGTCTCTCTCTCACTGTTAATAACTCTCTCTCTCTCTCTCTCTCTCTCTCTCACTGTCTAACTCTGCCTGGAAAAAAAAATAATAATAAAAAAGAAATCTAGTGCTGGTTTATTCTGTTTTCTTACTGAGAAAAGAGCTAGTCCTTTTCACTAAAATTTAATATCCTCAGCTTCTTGTTATTCTGGCACTTGCTTAAAATCCATCTCATTTTTCTTGAAACTCATTGATTCCTTTAGAATTTAGACTGGTTTTATATTTCAAGCACAGTTTTGTTTTGCAGTGTTGGGTTTTTTCACAATGGAGCTTTTTTTCTTGCATTTTGCAACTTTTCCATGTCCCCACGTTTTCCAGGTGGTCATAAATACCATATAAAATAGAGGTGCCCCTGTTTTTGCAGATCTGCCTTCAGAGTCTGCTATCAGGCTCTGTCTGGGCTGGTCTCTACCACGGGTCATCTTGGTTCTTTCCTTCATTACTATTTAGGTTTGCATGCTGTTTTCTTCTCATATTTCATGCCCTGGTTTTGCTGAAGGATATTAAGTAACTTCCTGAAAAGGAATGCTGGAGTCTTGTATCTGAAAATGTCTTTAGTCAAAACGTGAACTGAATTGATGGTTCAAAAGCTGATGGGATTAGAAGGTCAACATCATACTCCTTCAGAACCTGAATGGCATTTCCCAGTGCTATCTCCCCCTCTTGCCAGCTGTCATCCCTTTCTACCATGAATCTGGAGCCTCTCCAGGGATCTGTGGGTTAAGTTGACTGCCTTAACTCTTTGACCTTATCCTCTTCTCTGCATATTTTAAGGTTTTTATTTCATGGTTTTTTCTCCTCAGATTCTATAAATTCTCTTCCACTTTTTTCTTTAAAAGATTATTTATTTGAAAGGCAGAATTACAGAGAGGCAAAGGCAGATAGAGAGAGAGTGAGAGAGAGAGAGAGAGGTAGATCTTCCATCTGCTGGTTCATTCCCCTAATGGCTGCAATGGCTGGAGCTGGGCCAATCTGAAGCCAGGAGCCTGGAGCTTCTCCCAGGTCTCCCACCAAGAACTTGGGCCATCTTCTACTGCTTTCCTAGGCTATTAGAGAGCTGGACTGGAATTGGAGCAGCTGGGACTTGATCTGGCACCCATGTGAGATGCCAGCACTACAGGTAGCAGCCTTACTGGCTATGCCACAGCGCTGGCCCCCATTTTTTTTTTAAATCTCAAATCTGTTGATTATTCTACTCATATATGATTTGTTTTGGTGTGTCAGCATTAAAAAATCACTCCTATAATTTTGAAGGATGAGGGGAAATACACAAATATACGCAGTCCTCTTTCTTGTACAATAGTTTATATCAATATTTTAAAACATTTTAATTAAAATTTATTTTATTTTTTTAATTTATTTTTTTATTTAGTAAATATAAATTTCCAAAGTACAGTTTATGGATTACAATGGCTCCCCTCCCATAATTTCCCTCCCACTCGCACCCCTACCATCTCCCACTCCCTCTTCCAATATTAATATTTAATGATTGATATATTAATTTATATTTTTGCTTTTCACTCTCATAATAATACTGTGGGGCATTTTTCTCAAATACCAGATGTTGAAACTGGAAAATGGATAGAGGATATAATTTATCAAACTTTGCTATGGTAGTGGTGAATGATATTTATAACTCTAGACATATCTGCTTCTAAATGCCATGCTCATTCACTCTGCCTTGCAGGTTTACATAGTATTTCTATGTTGCTGATTACATTTACTTCTGAGAACTCTTGAAAGATATGTTATATGTTATAGTGAAGTGGGAAAAGTCAGGGAGATAGATTAAGTTCATGAGCTGCCCTACCCCCATGTAATCCTATCATCAATCAGATGACTTCTCCCTAAGATGAACCTCCCCTTACCTGGGACCAGGGGCACAATACTATGTAACCACTCCCCTTTTCAAAGCTAAGAGAAGCCTGGGAAGGGAGAGTGCTCTCTCTTTTTCTCTCTCCTCACCTTGTGGACTCAGGACAAATAGAGCAGGGTATGAAATTCCCCTTTTTACCCTTCCTGGCCCACTCTCCCTAAATGAAGCCCTGACGTGCCTGTGTATTCTTCTCACTTTCTAAATAAACCTTACCATGCTGCATGCTGTGTTTGATCTTGTCCTTAGAATTCTTCTCTAAGTAAAAGGCAAGAGCCTGAGATATTAATTTTGGCCCAACTTAGCCCACAATAGGACATATAACTCAGTATTGAAAAGAAGAAAAGCAAGCATAATTACCTTCACTCAGGTCTCAACTTTTCAGGTAGATTAAATGATATTTAGTACATAGTTGGGTACATTGTTTCATGATAATGATTTAGGTTTATTTGAAGTTTGGAGATTATTTTCAAGGCCTCTCAAAATGTAGAAATTGGTGGAAATATTCTCAATAACTATGTGTCAGTTATCTAATATGGATAGAATATATATTATACATATAAAGGTGAGTAATATATAGTCTTTATAATTATTTAGAAAGCAAGAGACAAACACCATAAGAAGAGTATGATATGTTGAGGAATTTCAAGAAAAAGGGTAAGTAAGGGTATATGAGGGATAAGGAGAATGAATGGAAGAAGAAATCTTTATGAACAGCTTCATGGGGAAGACATTATTTGATCTGTTTTTTTTTAAGGTGGGTAGGATTTTAACAGAATGAAATTTATTCCAGTCTCATAGAAGATTATGAGTAAAAGCAGTTATAAATTATAAGTATACTCAGGAAAGAAAGGAAAATTCTATTTTCTTTATCATTTTAGAAACATACAACATAAAAAATCATTTATACAATAATAAATGATTGAATGCCTACTATGTGAGAAACGTGAGGATGCAGCAGTGAATCAAGATGATTTGGTTATTGAACTCACCATCATCTAAAGTAGACCAAATAAGGATATAAACACACAAAATGAGCACAACCCTGTGTTAGGTCCCATGAAGGAATAATACTCATTTCATGGCATTGTGTGGATTGCATGTATTAACACATGTAAAGCGTCTGTAAATCTGCCATTATTGTTTTCATAATTATCTTATTATTACAAAGTGAGTAAGCAATGTGTTAAAAGGATAATAGGGACCACTAACTTTGTATATGGGGAATAGAAGTCTTTCTGCTAAAATGGTATTTATAAACTTGAAGTAAGAAATGCTAAGCCACGCATATAATGGGGGAGAGAATGATAGAATAGAAAAATGGAGAAGCAAATACCACAAGGCAGAACATTTAGGGAGAGTGATATTGGCACATTAAGCTGCCATAATTAGATATTGGGGAGATTTATAAGGTTGGCCAGGCAGGCAGAAATATACTGTGCACATATTTCATAGGTAATGATAACATTAATAAATATTTGTTAATAAAGAAATTAATAAATAAGGATCTATTGAACTGTACCATGGTTGACTAGAATGGAGAAGCATGTTGGGGCCATATTGTGAAAGATCTTGAATGCTGGTCTGGGATGAATATTAGTTTAATAGACAATGAAACTGTGCTTTGTATGTTCACAATGATATGGCCAGGGTCTCAGTTTGAGATATGCACGATCCATTGTTCAAACCTCAAATGGCAGCATCTGGGGCTAAATCAGGCTGAAACTAGGAGCCAAGAACTCCATCCTGGTCTCCCACATGGGTGGAAGGGGCCCAAGTACTCTTAGCATTTTCCCTGATGCATTAGAGCAGGAAGCTGAATCAGAAGGGGACATGGACACAGGCACCCCACTATGGGATGTGGGTATCCCCGAGTGGCGGTGTAACCTGCTGCACCACAATGCCTACTTCTCAGATATGCATTTAATTAAGATGTCCCATCTTTGGGCATATCCAGGAAATGCTGTATTTAGTTCCTCTACTGTTTTTCAAAGTGTGATTATTATTGGCATTGCTGAGGTTATGAATCCTGGAAACAAATGCAACATTAGCTGATTATGTTATGTAGAACACTTGATTGTTGGTCAAACTTCTTGCTTCATAATCTTTCATTTACCAGCCACAAAAAAACTCTATTATCACAGGCCTGCCTTCAACAATTTTTAAAATTAATCTCTAAAACTAAAAGATTGTTTTCAATTTCTCATTTAGTTAAAAAATTGGACTTTAAGAAGCAGATGTAAAGTCAGTGAAATGGCAATTGATTTAAACTTTTCTTCTTTTTTAAGTAGTGCAATGAGTATATAATAAATTCTAGTTGCTAACGTGTCTTTTGGCCACAGCATATTCTAGTTGAATTGAGTAAATAATTTATTTATTTATTTACTTTTCTTTAAATTTTTTTATTTATTTGAAAGGAAGAGAGACAAAGAGTGAGAAGGAAACAGTAAGGGAGGAGAGGGGAAAGAGGGGGATGGAGAGAGGAGAGGGGGAAATTAGAGCAGAGGAAGAGGGAGAGGAAGAGACAGAGGAGGGAGAGGGAAAGTTTACACATGCAGGCTTACTAACCAAATGCCTGCAACAGCCAGGCCTGAGCCAAGCCAGTTTCAGTATCCTGGAACTCCATCTGGGTCTCCTACATGAGTGGCAGGGACCCAAGTACTTGAACCATCACCTGCTGCCTCCCAAGGTGTGCATTAGGAGGAAGCTATATCAACAGAGGTGGCACTACTCGAACCCAGGCACTCCAGTATGCGATGTGGGCTTCCCAAGCACTGACTTAATTGCTTCATCAAAATGCCATCTTAACTACTTAATTTAAGACATTTTTGTATGACTTCAATTCTCATTTTACTATCCATTAAATTAATAACATGCTTTAATTCTCCATCCTAGGAAGTGATTCATTGCATTTCTTTTTGTCCTAATCACCTGTTTGGCATTTAACAAAATTTTGAATCATTATAATGCTAGAAAGTTTTCCATTGTTTTTCGTCAGCACTGTATTGATGGTATCATGAAAAAGATCATTAGGATTGGCTAAATCTTGGACACATTGTAGTATTCTTTCAAGAACATGACGTCAAAGTTTTCATTGTTGTCTTTTTACTCCATGTTTGTTCATCTTCTTCTCACAATGTGAGCTCTTTGTATGTGATTAGTGATTGAATCTTCCTTTAGTAAAGAATATGAAGTTGCAGGGATCTCATCTGAACAGTTCAAGTTTTGGATTTTGTTCCTTACTCCTGGTCTCCCATGTGGGTGCAGGACCCAAACACTTGGGCCATCCTCCACTGCTTTCCCTGGCCACAGCAGAGAGCTGGACTGGAAGAGGAACAACTGGGACAGAATCCGGCAACCCAACCGGGACTAGAACCTGGTGTGCCGGTGCCCCAGGAGGAGGATTAGCCTAGTGAGCTGCGGTGCCAGCCAAAGGATTTGGTGACAATAATAATTTTCTTATTGATTTTCATTATTTTGACAATTAAATCTTCACTTAACAAAGAAATCGTAACATCCTGTTTGATTTTTATGTGGACCATCTTGGATGACGATTGCTCTCTTTTATTTTTATCTTTTTTTTTAACTTTTATTTAATGAATATAAATTTCCAAAGTACGATTTATGGATTACAATGGCTTCCCCCCCATACCGTCCCTCCCACCCACAACCCTCCCCTTTCTCACTCCCTCTCCCCTTCCATTCACATCAAGATTCATTTTCGATTATCTTAATATACAGAAGATCAGCTTAGTATACATTAAGTAAGGATTTCAACAGTTTGCTCCCACACAGAAACATAAAGTGAAAATAATAGATGATTTTTTTTTAAATGATGATGAAATCAGATCAGACCTATTGTCATGTTTAATCCCAGTGAGAGTCAAGTTGGGAGTTGATAATTTCTTTTTTTTTTTTTTTTACAGAGGATAAGTTTAGTATACAATAAATAAAGATTTCAACAGTTTGCACCCCCATAGAAACACAAAGTGAAATATATTGTTTGAGTACTCATTATAGCATTAAATCTCAATGCACAGCACATTAAGGACAGAGATCCTACATGAGGAATAAGTGCACAGTGACTCCTGTTGTTGACTTTACCAATTGACACTCCTGTCTATGGCATCAGTAGTCTCCCTATGCTCCAGTCATGAGTTTCCAAGGCTATGGAAGCCCTCTGAGTTCTCCGATTCTTATCTTGTTTAGACAAGGTCATAGTCAAAGTGGAGGTTCTCTCCTCCCTTCAGAGAAAGGTACCTCCTTCTTTGAAGACCTGTTCTTTCCACTGGGATCTCACTCACAGAGATCTTTTGCCAGAGTGTCTTGGCTTTCCATGCCTGAAATACTCTCATGGGCTTTTCAGCCAGATCCGAATGCCTTTAGGGCTGATTCTGAGGCCAGAGTGCTATTTAGGATATCCGCCATTCTATGAGTCTGCTGAGTATCTCACTTCCCATGTTGGATCACTCTCCCCTTTATTTATTCTATCGGTTAGTGTTAGCAGGTACTAGACTTGTTTATGTGCTCCCTTTGACTCTTAGTCCTTTCATTATGATCAATTGTGAACTGAAATTGATCACTTGGAATAGTGAGATGGCATTGGTACATGCCACCTTGATGGGATTGAATTGGAATCCCCTGGTATGTTTCTAACTCTACCATTTGGGGCAGGTCAGCTTGAGCAGGTCCCAAATTGTACATCTCTTCCCTCTCTTATTCCCACTCTTATGTTTAACAGGGATCACATTTCAGTTAAATTTCAACACTTAAGAATAACTGTGTATTAATTACAGAATTAAACCAGTCATATTAAGTAGAACAGACAAAAAAACTACTAAGAGGGATAATGTATTAAGTTGTTCATTAACAGTCAGGGCTATGCTGATCAAGTCACCATTTCCCATAGTGTCCATTTCACTTCAGGAGGTTTCCTTTTTGGTGTTCAGTCAGTTGTCACCGATCAGGGAGAACATATGGTATTTGTCCCTTTGGGACTGGCTTATTTCAGTCAGCATGATGTGTTCCAGATTCCTCCATTTTGTTGCAAATGACTGGATTTCGTTGTTTCTTACTGCGGTATAGTATTCTAAAGAGTACATATCCCATAATTTCTTTATCCAGTCTACCGTTGATGGGCATTTAGGTTGGTTCCAGGTCTTAGCTATTGTGAATTGAGCTGCAATAAACATTAGGCTGCTGACCGCTTTTTTGTTTGCCAATTTAAATTCCTTTGGGTAAATTCCAAGGAGTGGGATGGCTGGGTCGAAAGGTAGGGTTATCTTCAGGTTTCTGAGGAATCTCCAGACTGACTTCCATAGTGGCTTGACCAGTTTGCATTCCCACCAACAGTGGGTTAGTGTCCCTTTTTCCCCACATCCTCGCCAGCATCTGTTGTTGGTAGATTTCTGCATGTGAGCCATTCTAACCGGGGTGAGGTGAAACCTCATTGTGGTTTTGATTTGCATTTCCCTGATTGCTAGTGACCTTGAACATTTTTTCATGTGCCTGTTGGCCATTTGGATTTCCTCTTTTGAAAAATGTCTATTGAGGTCCTTGGCCCATCTCTTAATTGGGTTGTTGGTTTTGTTTTTGTGGAGTTTCTTGATCTCTTTGTAGATTCTGGTTATGAACCCTTTATCTGTTGCATAGTTTGCAAATATTTTTTCCCATTCTGTCGGTTGTCTCTTCACTCTCCTGACTGTTTCTTTTGCAGTGCAGAAACTTCTCAATTTGATGCAATCCCAATAGTTGATTTTGGCTTTGACTGCCTGTGCCTCCTGGGTTTATTTTTATCTTTTAAAAATTCAAGCAGACTGTTTCTTTGAAGATTTTTACTTCTTATTTTTTCTTTTTTTGATATCATTTTTATTCACCTCCTTTGAAAACAAGAGTAAACATACTATATTATACGTATATATATATTTTTTTCTATGTAGCTATATTAGCAACAGTTACTGCAGGCCTGAGAGCCATCACCACCCACTCAGAGGCAGTTTCCAGCTGTGACTGTGGTGGAGGCATAAAAAGTGTCTTTCAAAATCTTGATTTACTTTCATTTTCAATAATGTAATTCCTGCTGCCATTCCAGTCTTCCGCATCTGCCATAGCAGCATCCACTTCTGATGCCACATGTTGGTGGTAGGTGGCCTTTGCTTTCCAGACACGGACTAAGAAATGTGGAGAAGCCTTTCCTTTTGGCAGTCTGCCTTCTGAGCAGTAAACTGGGCTGCACCTTGGGTAGTCAGAAAGCATTGAGGTGTCTTCCACAGCAAGTCGTGCAAGTTGAATGGGATTTTTCTGATAGATACTGCTCCTGTGGACGGGTGTTTTCCATCCACGATACTAGCATCCATTTCAAGGTCACCGTTTACATTCAAGACAGATAGGTAACCTGTGTTGAACTCAGGATTGTCTTCCAGGAAGGGCACAGCTCTTGTACCACGTGCATGGCAGTGCTGCCTTCTTGAGCTCTGCGGTTGTGCTTGAGAGCCTCGGTGAGGACCTTCAAGATCCTCTTGGCTCACTGTTTAAGGAACAACACCACGGGGTTCATGGCCAGGGATTCTAGGACCCTGCAGGTGGTGTACACCATGGCCACATGGACAACAGGCTGGGCTGGGCTTTGTAGGGACCTCTGAAGCCTCTGTGAGGTGGGTGCTACAAAACTGCTTGCATTGCCAAGCTTGGCTCTTAGGTCACATGCCCAGAAAGCCAGCTCTGGGATGTGGTCAGTAAGGTTTTAGAAGATTTAGTGGCCCAGCATACAAGCTGGATTACAGGGAGACTGAAAGGCTGCCATAGAACACACCAAAACACCAGAGTAAAAGGAGAGCTTTGTTGTCAGCAGCCGACAGTCTGTCCCTCTGTGTGCAAGAGAGCAGCAGCCCACGGTTAGATAACAGGTCTCATTACAGTCTTGCAGAGAGAAGGAAGTGGGAGCAGCAGATTCCGTAGGGTAGGAGTAGAGGTAATGCTAGTGGTTGGGCCACCTGACATCTCCAGATTTCTGGTAAACCAGGCCCAACTCCAGGAAACCAAAACCTATCCGAGGAACCAAAACTTATCTTGGCACCTAGGACAAGACGGCATCAGTCTTGCAATAGAGACTGTCTAATAATTAACTAAAAAACCTCTGTACAATGTAATAGAGTGGTGGCTGTGAGAACCTTAACAAGGGCACCTATGGAAAAACTATCAGGGATAGATTGCAGAAACAGTGATTTTTGTTGAATAAAGGATGTAAAATTGAATGAGGAAAATTCAAAGGTGATTCAGATAGTGAGTCATGGAGAATAGGAACTGCTAGTTGTTTGTTTATTTAATATAAGCCAAAAATCTTGAAGGAGTTCAGGAAATGTTACTCAAAAATATGTTGCATTGATAAACATTACTTTGAGCTGTCAATACTCGAAAAACAAAAAATGCAGGGAGAAACTTTCTCTGAACTGCCCCCCTTAATCTGCCTAAAGAGAGATCTTCTAAAAGGAAGACATGGACTCACTGTCATGAGTCCAGTCCCTGGAAGTTTTATCAATCAGGGAAGGATAATTGTTATCACAGGTGAGAAAGACTAAAGTGAGCCCCACACCCAGACAACTTTGTTATAAACTGTTCTTCCAAGGATCCCTGCACCATTACCTGAAGCCATTTACTCTTCCTGCCTTCCCCCACTCCCTTCTTCTTCCATTATGAAGAGGGTGGATAAACTCCTAAATTTCAGTGGTTTATTTAGTGTTCACCTTTCTTTCCTGTGGAATAACCCAAGTATATAATAAATTTACATTTCCTTTGTCTTGTTAATCTGCCTGTTGTCAGTTTATTTCATAGACTCTGTTATTGAACCTTCAGCAGGTGATGAAAAAGTCTTCCTCTTCCCAAATTTTCAGGTATCATGTCAAAATTTAGTGCTTGAAATAACACATTTGTGTCAGTTATAATTATTGTAATTTTAAAGATAAACTGTAGTTTCAAGAATCTAAGTAAGTTGTCTGAAGTTATAAATCTAAGAAGCAGTGTTGGTATTTGGATTGTAACCTTAGGTTTAATGCTACAGCCTTTTCTGTTTCTTCTATATTGTATTGCCTCCTTCTTCTAAGAAGAAAAAACTAATGTTTATCTTTCTCATTGTTTCAAGTTGAGATGAAGCAATTTAAGTGTAATTTCTTTGGATATGATTTCTTTATCGTTAAGTTACCAGTGTATACTCACTGAGTACAACCTGTACAAATAGTCTCCATGTCCGGTAATAAAAGATGAAAGCAATTATTATTTTTTTTTTAATTTTTTTTTTGACAGGCAGAGTGGACAGTGAGAGAGAGAGACAGAGAGAAAGGTCTTCCTTTGCCGTTGGTTCACCCTCCAATGGCCGCCGCGGCTGGCGCGCTGCGGCCGGCGCACCGCGCTGATCCGATGGCAGGAGCCAGGAGCCAGGTGCTTTTCCTGGTCTCCCATGGGGTGCAGGGCCCAAGCACCTGGGCCATCCTCCACTGTACTCCCTGGCCACAGCAGAGAGCTGGCCTGGAAGAGGGGCAACCGGGACAGAATCCGGCACCCCGACCGGGACTAGAACCTGGTGTGCTGGCGCCGCTAGGCGGAGGATTAGCCTAGTGAGCCGCGGCACCTGCGAAAGCAATTATTTTAACAACTCTTATGTGATGAAAAATCAAGGGCAGTGAACCTCAAAATTACAATTAATTTAAAAATATCTTCTGTTATGATTTCACTTCTGCATCATACTGCTGATGGATTTATACCAGTGCTTGGACTTGCTAATCATGAGATATTTAATTACTTTATACAGACATATACACATAAAATGGCAGCTTAGTGTAGTAGTTATGATTATGGAGCCCAAATCTCTGCCATTTAGCAGCTCTATGACTTTGAGAACATTGACTAACCTGTAAGTGCCTTAGTTTACTGAAAAAATTGGGATAGCAAATGTTATACGTTATTAAAAAAAAACTGTTAAAAGACCAGGGAATAAAAATGTAAATTTACCTTGATTTGTGTGTATCACATAGTCAACCTTCAATAGATGTTAACTCTTACTGTTGCTTCTGGCCCCTCCTTATTTAAGATAAATCATAGATTTCAGGTTGGGAGATTTTATGGCCAATTAAGGAGCAGATGGAAAAGTATAAGGATAAAATAAAATTGTGATTTTTATTCAGTGTAATGTAAGAAATTTTCACTGGAGTATGTGGTAAGACAAACTTATGTTGTTTTTAGGATTAAAAAATTCTAAACAACAAGGGTTTGTTTTATTAGTTACCATGTCTACTAGACATTAGCATTCATTGCTAATTAGTTAAATATTATACATATATATTTTATGAGCTCCTGCACACTCACACATAAATGAAGTCATAGATTGGATTCTATTTGAGCAGTGTGGCAAGTGATCTTGATTATCCCTGCAGTGTTCTCAAGAGTTTCCCAAATAAAATAATATTTGAAGAATATTATTAATGAAGTTGCAAACCTGTGCTTATAGGCTTTATTGGTGTTATATATTATGTAATTGCTAGTTTTACATTTCTTCTGCATTGTTCATCACCTTATGTGTCTAGTCAAAATCAGACTATTTCAGCAAGGCTAAATTAGTGGCAGCATTATACAGGTTCTAAGAGTTATATAGTAGTGTTTCGTTTTATTCCCCTTCCATTGAAAAAGAAGTATTTCATTTGTGCTATGAAATTGCTTCATTGATTTAATCACAAAGGATAGAGATAATTGATTATACCTTTTAACAGTATTGCCGGTAAATTATTTTTAGAAGAATAATATTCAGAGTCTATGGGATATTTGTTGACTAAAAATTTTAATTCTAGCACTTCATTTTCTGATCCCCAGTATTATGCCATGAATAAAGCCTCACATTGAGCTCTGGTCCCATTTTCCTCTCACAGGGTCCCTCTTTCCTGAAGAGCCTTGCCTTTCTGTTCTGTGACATCAAATATTTTCTTAATTACTTAGTCCCAAAATAATTTGTTCTTTTCTATATTTTCCAAATACTTAGCATTTATCTTTCAGCACTTACCAGTTTATATTAAAGGGAGGATGGCAAAACCCAAACTCTACACTTACAATATAGTACATGACACCAACTTTCCCTGAGGCTTATTATGGGGTTCATAAAAATCCTTTGCAGACTCTCATGAAAGTTCTTTGCAGACTAGAAAGCAAATTTAAGGCATAAATTATTAACAGACATGAGTCAGGAGCTTCTTTATGATTCTTGAGCCATTTGTAGGGATAAGTAAAGGGCAAACAAATAGCAATGTGATAAAGTAGTACTAGGATAAGAAAACAAAAATAGCTTTCTGATTTTAAGCAGCCACAAAAATACTGTTTTACTAATAAAAACTTCGTTATTGGTCAAGAATCAAATTAGTATGTTAAAAATTAGTGACCTGCTTGCAGTGAGAAAGTCCTAAGCGTGAACGAACAGGTAGGAAGTGGGCCTCCATTTCCAGTGCCATAATCTTGGTGAGCCTTTGGCAAAGTGGAATAGTCTGAGTGTGTTGGAAGCTTCAGTGGCAGGGACACTGTGGCAGTCAACAGTTCAGAAAGGGTGTTCCTGGACTAATAAATGTGTCATCGCCCAACTCAATCCCTTTGCATTTACTCTTAAGCAAGCAACAAGAAATTGGGACAAAAGAGGAGACACATTTTTGGTCATAAGAAATCACCAAGAGCCAAAATGAGAATGCTGTAAATTCTATAGTCCTTACACAGACATAAGCTTGAAGGTAGGAGAAGAATTTCTAGGAATGCTACCTTCTGTTTTATTTATCATTCTTAGTTGAGTGGGTTTATTCTCTGCTGAGAGCAGGATGTGATAAGAGGGCTTGTTGAGAATATATTTGACCCATATATATTGGCTGTAGAAAACTGCAATGAGCTGTTTACTCCTTTTCTTAAATCCTTTAACTGATGGGGCAATTTGAGTAAGTAGAAGGGGTAGGGTGTTATCAGGTAGGGAAAGTCCCAATAAACTGGCCAGAAAAGAAACAACTAAAGAAGTTGGTTGTATAATCTGGAAAAGGGAGCATTTAACGGATATTGTGATAACTTTTCAAATAATTATAGACCCGGAAGATCAGACAGATATACTTTTTGTCTTTCAATAGAAGAAGTATACAGAAGACTAATGAATATCCTAACATTAGGAGTTAGATTTTAGATTAGTAGAAGGGAAAAAAAATCAGTTTCTAGCCAACCAACCAACCAACCAACACCAACTTCTACCACAAAGGGAAAAAAAAAAATTGCTTTCTCTTGAAGTAATGAGTTTTGGCTCATTGGAGGTGTTGAAGCAGAGATTGAATGACTACTTTTAGGGAATAGTGCAGCAAAAATTCTACATCTGATAATGGCTGAGTGAAATGAACTATAAGGTTTCTGAAATTTAGTGTTCTATGTTTTTAAGAAAATACCAGATTTTATGCCTTAGATATCAGGCTCAAGAAGCCAATTTTCTTGTCCTATTTAGTTATATAAATAAGTAAAATAAAGAAAGGCAAAAAGAAAGGAAAAGAAATGAACTGGTTCTTGAGTTAGAAAGGAAAAGAATTGGGGCTTTGTATTTTTCTGGTCAAAAGAGGACTTCAACAGCTTTTGTCCTATGGAATCTAAGAAAATTTGTAATGCACTAAATTGTAAGACCCATTTTTTTTTCTTTACATTTCCTTTTGTGAAAGCCTGTTTCATTTCTCCCTTTGTACAAAAGGAGTCAGCTATGAGGTTTATCACCCTTTATGATCACTTTTACCTTAGAGAGTAGGGTTTCTCAATGCGTAGTCAGGGCACTATCTAATTCAGACTATCCTGGAGTACTTGTTTAAAATTTAATTCTGGGCACCATTAAGTCAAATCAGAATCATTGGGATGGTACTATTTTGAATCCAAACATTTAGCAAACACCTCCAGGTGATTCTTAGACATATTAAATTCAAGAATGTTTGTAATAGATTTTAATGATTTCTGCTTTCAGTATGCAAACATGTCATACTCTTTTTTTCTTATGCAATAGCTAGGGAGAATATTTGAGAAAAATCAGTAGTTTTCCTCTAAAATATATTTCTTGGTTGTAGTTTTTTTAAATTTACTTTCATTTATCAGTTTAAGAATCAGAAAATATCACAATATGTTTTCACATATTTTGAAATACTTCAAATAGTAGAAAATCTGTTAGATGATTTATAAATTAAAAAGGAAAATTTTTGAAATCTTTTATTATTGTAGAAATAGTTGGTGACAGGTTAGCTTATGGTTTACAATAGCATGCTACTGAATTCAAAGATATATCTGATTCCTAGGTGGTCAATAGTAATGTTGTTTCACTCCATGGTGTTAAAAATTAATGCCCTTGCTTGGGGGAGTGACTGTATTTTTTAGGCATTTCTTTCATTTTTTGCAAGCGACAGAAATGACATTTAAAATACCTTAAGAAAATAAACTTCACAACTGAAAAGGATAGGAATGAACTTAAGTTATGTCTGGATCTGGGGCTTCAATTGGAGCTATCACTTAGTACTAATTTTTTTCTTAACTTTATCCTGTAAGTGCTATATATGCAGTATAGTAGCAAAGATGATCAGTTAAAGTTTGTTTCAAGTTGTATTCATGTATCTAGTGGTTGAAGAGAAAAGAAAGTGCATCTTTCCAAATTCTCCTGGCAATATTCCCAAGGATGATTTTCTTGGTCTGCCAGAGTTACATGCCTACAGTGGCCACAAGGGTGAAGTACAGACATATGTTGCTTAACAATCGAATATGTTCTAAGAAATGCCTTGTTTGGTGACTTTGTCATTGTACAAACATCACAGAGTAAACTGATTGGAACCTGGAGGTTACAGGTCATTCAGCGTGGGCAGTCAAGAGATGCAGTATCATGCGATGTATGAGGCTGCAACCAGAGTAACATGGAATACTGTTTTACAGCAAACATTTTTTAAAAGTAGAAAATATACTCCCTCAAATAACAATTAAATAACAATAACAAAAAATAAAATAACAGTATTGGATTGGCTATAGAGAACTGGAATAGGCGGTTTACTTTTTTTTTTTGGCAGGCAGAGTTAGACAATGAGAAAGAGAGACAGAGAGAAAGGTCTTCATTCCGTTAATTCACCCCCACAATCGCCTCCACGGCCGGTGCACTCTGCTGATCCAAAGCCAGGAGCCAGGTGCTTCCTGCGTCTCCCATGTGGGTGCAGGGTCCAAGCACTTGGGCCATCCTCCACTGCCTTCCCAGGCCTCAGCAGAGAGCTGGGTTGGAAGAGGAGCAGCCAGGACAGACAGAATCCGGCGCCCCAATTGGGACTAGAACCAGGGGTGCTGGTGCCGCAGGTGAAGGATTAGCCTATTGAGGCGCGGCGCCGGCCTACAGCCTACCCTTTTTCTTAAATCTAACTCATGGGACAATTTGAGTAAGTAGAAGAGGGGACAGTAGGGAAAGCCTCACGAAACTGGGCCAGAAAAGAAGTAGCTAAAGAAGCTAGTTGGATAATCTGGAAAAGAGAGTATTTCACAGATATAATAGCTTTTCAAATAAGTATAGATCCTGCAAATGAGACAAATATACTTTTCCACTGTCAATAGAAGGAGTAAGCCTACGACTAATGAATGTCTTCTAGTATTGGGAGTTAGATTTTAGTGGAAGGAAAAAAAATTTTTATTGTGTAGTATAATAAATACATAAACAAGTAATATACTCATTTATTATCATTGTCAAGTAGGTACTGTACATAATTGTATGTGCTATACTACCTATAGGTAGTGCAGTAGGTTTTACCTCCTCATCCCCACAAAAAAACAAGTAATGCATCGTGCTATGATTAATAATTACACGAGTAATGCATTGTTATGATGTCATTCAGTGATAGGTATTTTTCAGCTCCATCATAATGTTATGTCATTACCATTGCATTTGTGATCCACTGTTGACCACAACATCTTTATACTGCATATGACTGTACTTGAAGTTCTCTGTTCATTCCTGAATCACATATCCATCCTTTAAGCAAAGTTTTGTATCATGCCATGGAAGCTAAGGATATGTGTGAGCAGGGGCTTTATTCTCCCAGGAAAGGAGATGCTGAACAGCAAAAAAAAGTATATTATGTCCTCCATTGGGTCCACGTAAAAGTCCTTCTTTCAATAGATATTTATTGAGTCACAAAATGATGGAGATAAAGAGGGAAATCCCATGCTGACCTTCTCCTTGCTCAGTCCAATGTATGAGATTCATCTTTGACCATTGCTTTGGAAAGTGGTAACAACTGTAGTGGAGGTAGGAATAAAGTTATGATGGAGCCAAGAAGAGTGTGTAGCAAAAAGGAGACTCAGGAGGTTGAAAACACCAGAAATGAAAAGTGAGTTGGAGCTTGAGAATGGGTAAAGGCTTTAATGTAGATGTAAGGGAATCCTAGAAAAAGGACATAGTTTTAAAAGTAAATTATTATATGACAGCTTGATTTATATTATGATCACAATTGACTTTCCAAGCAGCCATTTGAGGAAAAGAAAAACCTGACTTGGGGTAAAATTTGAGATATTTGTCCATTTTGACTGGGATCCAGTGCTACTTAACCTAGATAGCTCAATTTATATTAAATTGAATGGTGTTTCTATTGGTAAGAAAAGCCTTAGTGGGAATAAAGTTTTTAGTAAAGATCAAGTTGTTAAGATAAAATGTTAGAAATCTCCTAAAGGCAATTTCAGTGATGTTTTACACTTTTCCTTCTTATTGAAGGCAAAAAAATAATGTGGCAGCAATTCAGGAAAGGAATGCTTAAAGTTGAGTAAAGTATAGAAACAGTAGAAACTAAAGGTGAAGTAGTTCTCTGTGGATATCCTGTTTTTAAATAAGACGAAGATAAGTATTTGTGTTTCACTGCTGGTGATTTGCATGTAGTATAATCTGAATACAGTATTGATTTAAAATACAAAAACAAAAGTAGCTTTAAATATTTTGAGATGAGAAGAGTAGAAAAAAGAACTCAGAAAGGAGACTTTGTGATAGGACAATAGCAACAGTATAGATCAAGCTTTTCACAAATGACTGCAGACATTGAGTTCAATAATATGAAGACTATGCTTTAGAGACAGAGGAAAACAATTCTATAACAATGTTACAAATGATACTAAGATCACTACTTTAATCCTTTATTACTACTTTAAATCCTTAATTCTTAAAATAGCCATTTCATATAGGATGCAGTATCCATTCAATTTTAGAGATTAGAGCACTAGATACAGAGAAATTGAGTAACATGGCCAATGTCAGAGAGCTAGTGTTGGAGCCACGACTCACACTTAGGCAAAGTGACACTGAAATCCAACTTTGGACAATATTAGTTAGTATTTATTAAGCATCTACTATGAATCTACTGTTATACCTGCACAATTTGTTCCTCACCTATGCTTTATGACTAGGTATTATTTTATGCACTATTTGTAGATGAAGAATGACTTGTGATTCTAAGAAAGTTGTTGAAATGCAGTAAACAGAGGCCTAAGTTAGATCTCTGGACTCCTTCAGACTGCATTTGAATCATTACTCTGTATGGTCTGTTTCCTGTGGTTATATACAATAATAATCATAAAAAGGGGGAATATAATTTTAATTGTCCTTCATGAATTAATATCAAAGGCCCATTTGATTATAAGATGCAACTGTACTGAGCCTTTAATAGTAAAGAGTTATTGAAGCACCCAAGAGGAGCAAGATTGTGGCTAAATAAGAAGCTCTGACTGTTGTTTTCCCAGAAAGACAGCAATTTGAACAGCTGTTCATGAACCAAGTAACCTGCATGGTCAGGAGGGAGACCATGGTGCCTGTTTTTGGTTGCCATAAGGCAAGGCACACTGAAGACAGCAGAAAGAGCTTTCCCTATCATTGCCCTCCCAATCAGAGTAACCAAATATATAGAGATGATAGAGTTAAAGAGAAAGATAGTCAAATACAGTAATAGCCAGTTATTGTAATCTTTTAGAAATGGACAGATCATCCAGACAGAAAATAAGCAGAGAAACAACAGAAATAAACTGCAACCTAAGTCAATTGACTCTAACATACTTCTGCAGAACATTAAATGCAACAGCTGAGGAATATATATTCTCAACTGCACATGGAACATGAAGCATTTTTCATAATAGATCATATTGTAGGTCACAAAAGAAGTCTTAACAAATTTTACAAAAAGGAAATCATATTGAGTGTTTTTTCTAACTACAGATCAACAAAACTAGAAACCAATTTTAAAAAAAAATTTGGGGGAGCCAGCACTGTGGCGTAGCAGGTAAAGCTGCAGCCTGCAGTACCGACATCCCATATGGGTGCCGTTCAAGACCCTGCTGCTCCACTTCTGATCTAGCTCTCTGCTATGAGCTGAGAAAGCAGTAGAAGATGGCCTAAGTCCTTGGGCCCTGCACCCATATGGGAGACCCAGAAGAAGCTCCTGGCTTCTGATGGGCACAGTTCTAGCCATTTCAGCCATCTGGAGAGTGAACCAGAAGATGGAAGACACTTTCTCTCTCTCTCTCTCTCTCTCTCTCTTTCTCTCTCTCTCTGATTCTGCCTCTCTATAACTCTGCCTTTCAAATAAATAAATAAAAGAAAAAATTTGGAAGCTTGATAAATACATAGAAATGAAATAAATTACTCATAAACAACTAATGGATCTAAGAATACATTAAGGAGGAAATTTAGGACCGACATTTGGGGGTCACAGGTAAAGCTCTGCCTGAGGTGTCAGTGTCCCATGTGGGCTCTTATTTGAGTCCTGGCTGCTCCACTTCCCATCCAGCTCCCTGCTAATGTGCATGGGAAGGCAGTGGAGGATGGTCCAGGTTCTTGGGTCCTTGCACCACATGGGATACCTGGAGAAAGCTCCTGGCTACTGGTTTCAGATCTTCCCAGTTGCAGCCATTACCACGGTTTGAGGAGTGAACCAGCAGATGGAAGATCTCTGTTTCTGTACTCCCTCTTCCTGTATCTCTGCATTTCAAATAAAAAAGGAAGGAAATTTTAAAATTTCTCAAAATGATTGATAATGGAAACAAGCATTCCAAAATTTATGGGATATACCAAAAGCAGTACTAAGAGACAGCCAATGCCTGTAAAAAAAAAAAAAAAAAAAAAAAAAAAAGCAGGAAGATCTCAAAGAAACAACTTATTGTAACACATTAAGTAGCTAAAAGTAATTTAAAGAATTAAACCCAAAATTTAATATAAATAAATGATTTAAAAAAGAAACTCAGAGAAGACATAAAGACTAAAAAACATAAAAAAAGCCGATGAAATGAAATGCTGATTCTTTGAAAAGATAAACAAAATTGATAAGCCCTTAATTAGACTAACCAAAAAAGGAGAGAATACTTTATTTAAATGAAACCTGAGATGAAAAAGGAAACATTACATATGATACTACAGGCAGAAAAGGTTATTGTGAACAATTGCACACCAACAAATTTGATAACCTGGTAGAAATGGACAAATTCCTCTGTATGTTCCTTAATAAGATTGAATGTGAAGAAATATAATAGGTAATCAGACCATTACCGATTTAGAAGAGTGAATTAGTAATAAAAATATCTAGTCAAGGTGCTGGTACTGTGACATAGCAGGTAAAGCTGCCACCTGCAGTACTGACATCCCATATGCGTGCCGGTTTGAGTCCTGACTGCTCCTTAATGCACCTGTACTTGGGCCCCTGTACCCACGTGGGAGCCTGGGAAGAAGCTCCAAGCTCCTGGCTCCTGGCTTTGGATCTGCACGGCTCTGAGCACTGCAGCCAATTGGTGAGTGAACCAGCAGATGGACGATTCATTCTCTCTCTGTCTCTCTCTCTCTCTCTCCCTCTGCCTTTCAAATAAATAAATACATCTTGAAAAAATTTCCAGTCAAATAAAAGTCTGGAATGAGTGTTCTTCACTGTTGAATTCTACTAAGCATTTAAATAACTGAGACCAATTCTTCTTAATATAAATTAGTACAGCCATTGTGGCAACAGTCTGGTGATTTCTTAAAAAGCTAAAAATAGAAACTATGATATGATCCATCAGTCTCACTATGGGATATGTATCCAAGGCAATGAAATCAATCTGTTGAACATAACTGTATTTACATTTGTTTTCTGGGTAGTTTATTTGTTGGACATGAAATGTTTTATGTTTTAAAATGCATTAGAGGTGGCTGCACAGATCTGTGACTATCTTAAAACCATCGAATTATATATTTTAAATGGATATCCTGTGTGATATAGTGAGTGGTGTTCCAACATTTTTTTTTAACTTTTGACAGGCAGAGTGGACAGTGAGAGGGAGAGAGAGACAGAGAAGAGAGGTCTTCCTTTGCCATTGGTTCACCCTCCAATGACCACCATGGTTGGCACACTGTGGCCGGCGCATCGCGCTGATCCGATGGCAGGAGCCAGGTACTTATCCTGGTCTCCCATGGGGTGCAGGGCCCAAGGACCTGGGCCATCCTCCACTGCATTCCCTGGCCATAGCAGAGAGCTGGCCTGGAAGAGGGGCAGCCAGGACAGAATCCGGTGCCCCCACCGGGACTAGAACCTGGTGTGTTGGCGCCACAAGGTGGAGGATTAGCCTAGTGAGCCACAGCGCCAGCCCCAACAAACTATTATTAATAGTGATCACACTGTCATTAGGCTTCTTATCAGCAGCTTTGATTGTAGAAGTCTATATATAATGAGTTGATAAACAGAGATAGCAAGATGAAAATAAGGACTCTATCACATTGGAGATTTCTCTTCCTAAGCAGTCAGCCATCATTACTTGGTTTTGGTAGAGAATCAAAGAGAAGCAGAAGAGTGGGAAAGCTTTTTAGTGCAAATAAGGGAGAGCTTCAAATATGCTCTGTGGAGCCTGTTGACCTAAGAAAGCTGTAGGTAGGCTAACTAGAAGTAGAGCATCCCAGGTGATTGGTTAGGGATGTACATTTGGCTTTGGCTGGCTGGTACTAAATTGAAAACAGGGACAAAAATTAGGGAAACTGTCAGTTATTAATCACTGGCCATTTAAGCTCATTATTTTCAAGACAGAAATAATTGAAGAGCAACAATAACCTTCTGTTCTTGGAACAGAATCTGTGGTAGAGGTAGGAATAGTGATCTGACTCCCCACAAATTTGAGTTGTAGATAATAGCTTGGCTTCCTGGGCTGATTACTATAGATATCAGGTTCATTCCATATACTGGTAACTGCAGTTTCTGAACCAGAATTCTTTTATATGATTCGGTCACTGTCCATTTGTATATCCAGTCTCTTTATAAAAACGTTATCAAAATTATGGAGAAAAAACCCATCTTAAAGAAATATGTATAACCAAGAATCAATAACATCTGAGAGCAGCATAAAACAGTCCATACGTTCAAGAATTCTTTAAAAAACTATCCATTTACTTACTTCAGAGGCAGGGAGACAGAGACAAAGAAAAATTGCTTTCATCTGCAATGGCCATATGCTAAGTACTGAGAACTCCATCTGGGTCTCCGGCATGGGTGGCAGGAACCCAATTACTGAGTCATCACCTCTGACTCACACAGTCTGCATTGGCAGGAAGCTGAGTCAGTAGGCAGAGTCTGGATTGAATACAGGTACTACAAAATGGGATATGAATGTCTTACCTGCTACACTAAATGCTTGGTCCTTCATGGGTTGTTAAACTTTACTTCATAAGCACCTTTCCTTATGAAGTGGATGGAAGACATATTCAAACAACAACAATAAAAGGAAAATGAAGAAATGACATCCTGAAAGGGGTGATCCAGTTCAGAAAAACAAGATTCAGAAGTCCCAGGAAGAGCATGATTGATGGGCTCGTAGAGCATCCAGGACACCAAGCAAGATAGTGGGGGATTCTATGTGGGAAAAGGAGGGAGGATTATTTTTTGGGGGGCATAGAATTTATATAAAGAACGGTTTCCAAAGAAAATAAGAATATGTGAAATGAAATCATCATATGAAAATATTATCTGTATCCCATGTTTATTGCATCTCAATTCATAATAGTTAAGATATGGAATCAACCCAGATGTCCATTAACTGATGACTGCTTCTTTTTAAGAAATCTCCCTAACATTCTACAGATGTTTTCTTGAATTCACTTTCTCAATTCAGATATCCCTGACTTCCCTGTTTTAAAATTCCTGACCCATCCTTCTTGATACTCTTTATCTGCCTTCCCTAAATTTATTTTCTCCATATTATTATCAATTATAAATATTGTTTAGTTTCATTATCAATTGTAAATATTGTTTAGTGTCAGATGTGAAGTATGGAGCTAGATCAAATTCCCTATATTGGCAATTTCTACAGCATGTCCCATAATCATGATTTCAGCCAGATTAAAAGGATGACCTTGTTTTAGAGACAAATTTATTTTATTTTATCTTTTTTGACAGGCAGAGTGGACAGTGAGAGAGAGAGACAGAGAGAAAGGTCTTCCTTTACTGCTGGTTCACCCTCCAATGGCCACTGAGGCTGGCGCTCTGTGGCTGGCGCGCCGTGCTGATCCGAAGCCAGGAGCCAGGTGCTTCTCCTGGTCTCCCATGCGGGTGCAGGGCCCAAGGACTTGGGCCATCCTCCACTGCAGAGAACTGGCCAGGAAGAGGAGCGAATGGGACAGAATCCGGCGCCCCGACCGGGACTAGAACCTGGTGTGCCGGCGCCGTAGGCGGAGGATTAGCCTATTGAGCCATGGCGCCGGCCCGAGACAAATTTATTATTAAGGTAATGAATATTTGTCTTCAGGAACTCTCCCTCACTTGCACAAACCAGTGAGATATCAGGAGTTGCTGAGAATTGTAATGCATCTAGTTGGAGTTTTGGTGGTGAAGATAGAAAAATTACCACCAGGACACATTTCTATAGAAGCATTTCTGGTGTGTTACATATGGAGAGCTCAGAGGACACACAGAAAGGTTTTCTGTCACCAGGAAGCATTTCTTTGGAAGCTTATAGCCCTCGGAAACCTAAGAAGAGATAGAGATCTCCAAGAACTTTTTTTTCCTTTAAAGATTTACTATTCACTTGAAAGATAGAATGACCGAGAGAGACAGACACAAAGAGATAGCAAGATCCTCTGTCCACTGACTCATTGTCCAAATGGATGCAATAGCTAGGTCTGGGCCAGGTCAAACCCAAGAGCAGGAAACCCCATCCCAATCTCACACATGGGTTGCAAGGGCCTAAGAAATCAGGCCATCCTCCATTGTCCTCCCAGTCACAGCAGCATGAAGATGGATTGGAAGTGGAGCAGCCAGGACTTGATGCAGCACTCTAACATGGGATTGTGGTGCCACAAATGTAACCCAACCAGTTTAACCACAATACCAGCCCTTCCAAGAACTTTAAGATGACTTCAAAAAGTTTTTAAATTAGTTTTTTAACATATTTGAGGATTTAATCTCTATTTTCAAATTCCACTATCCAACAGGGAACTGACAATAACCTGAAAAATATCTGAAAGACATTTCAGTTAAATTACCAATGGAAATTGCAATAATAAATTTGGAATAGTTTTTGAATTTTTCTAAGTTGCTAAATATAAAAAAAGAACTATGACTCCTTATAATTGAATTAAAATAGCTAAGACTCATCCATAGTAGTAGACAACACATAAACAATTCAAAACATCTGTGTGACAGGGGAAAAAAAATCTCCAATAGGAGAAATGAAACTAAACTGTATCCAAATCAGGTGGCATTTTTAAAAAAGATTTATTTATTTACTTTAAAGTCAGAATTAGAGAGGGAGGGGGAGAATCTTCCATCCACTGATTCACTTCCCAAAACGCTACAACTACCAGGGCTAGGCCAGGCCAGGCCAAAGCCAGGAGCCAGGAGCTTCATCTATGTCTCCCAAGTAGTTGTTGAGGCCTGAGGACTTGGGCCATCTTCTGTTGCCTTGCCAGACACATTAGCAGGGAGCTGGATTGGAAGTGGAACAACTGGGACTCGAATAGGTGATCATATGGGATGCCTGCATTGCAGAAAGTAGCTTAATCTGCTGTACCACAGTGCCCTCCAGGAGGTGACATTTTAAGCAATAGTTTTTGTGGGAAACAAAATGATGAATGGATGTGTGTGTATATTCATGAGAGTTAGATCTGTCTTTGTATTTGGATTTTTTCTAATATAACAGCCATTTTTCTAACTTTTTATTTGAGTTCAATCACATTTACAGCATCTGCAGTTGTAAGATTACTTACTTCCCTAGCTCAGATTTCATGGCATTTAACAACTATAATTATACTTTTCAAGTGCTGTACCAATCTTCAGTATTACATTCACTTGCAATGATATGAGCTTTCAAAAATGTTGAAAAGCTCTTAGAAGTTTCATTTGTAAAGATGAGCTGTACTTAATTTTGATGACAGTTATCTTCATAACCATACTAAAAAGATCAATTTCATTAGAAGTATATTTCAATTGGCAAATCTAAATATGATGGACTAAATTTCATCATCAAATTTCTAGAAATGGTTTTAGATATTAGTTATCTGGGGTTATAAGAAGAGAAGTGATGAAAATGAAATTTTCTTACTTTCTGAATAAATATTGCCCAAGATTCATAGATAAGATGAAAATATATCTTCTTTGTTCGGTGTAGCCTCAGTTTATGCCTTTTATTTTTTCTCTATTGCTAATTATATCCCTTTTGATATTCAAATGGGTTCTGGTGTGGGTGAGAAACTATTTAGTCACCCTACTTATCCATCATCTAAGAGCCCACTAAATCTGGGATGATTTAAGTCATTAAATTCTCTCTTCCCCCTGCTTCCCTTTAATTGCTCCTATGCTGTGAAACTTAGATTTATAATAATTTAAAATTGTATATGTATACGATAAGATATAAGTAGTGCATTTTAGATTATACATCAATGCCCATGCCCCTGAAATACAATAAATTATGTAATCCACCAAGCATATGACTGCATATTATTTTAACATATGCTTTCACTCTTACACATTACTTGGTCTGTTATATGTACTGCATCTTGCCTATTCTATTTCTATGGGTTTGGATGAAGCTATATGAACAAATAAAATTTATTTTTCTGTAAATCAAGATAAAAATCTATAATATATATCACCTGCAATAAAATCTTTAAAAAGTGTGATCATTCACAAAAGACAATTGAAATTTAAATCATATATTACTATCTTTTTTTTCAGTGTTGGTCTAATGTAACTGTGTCAGCACTAATAGAAATAGTATGATAAAGACTGGTAAGTAGTTTATTATTTATGGTTTTTGCAGAACAACTTCTTTGATTAATGATGACAGAATTTTTAGGACTGTATGTCATTTAAACATTTTTCCTATCTTAATTATGGCATTGTAACATATAGAATGTAAAACAATGTATTCATGATTCATACTCTAAGCAGAAACTAATTATATAATATACTATTATATATAATATTTATATTTAAGTCACAACCTGTTCTATGAAACATCAAGCATATATATGATATATTTGTTATTTATTATATGACAAATTACTCCCAAAATTTACCAGTGAAAAACAACAAATTATTATTATTCCTCAATTTCTATGGGTTGAAAATTCCACCATGGCTTAGCTTGGTGTTCTGGCTCAGCTTCTCTCTTAGGTTTATAGTCAAATTATAGGCTAAATGTAATGGTCATCTGAAGACTTTGCTAGGCCGTTGGATCCATTTCCAAAATGGCTTCCTTCCATGACTGCTGGGCGGAGGCCTCAGTTCCTTGCTTGTTATAGGCTCTAGATCTTTGTCCCTTTCCTTGAAACCTGCTCATACAGCTGCTTATGTATGTTCATGAAATGTAAGTGGACTTTCCCAAGAGTAAGTAAACCAAGAGGTCAAAAAAGGAAGTGTTAATGTCTTTTTGTTGCTTAGACTCAAAAGTTGCATACCTTCACTTCTGCAATGTTCTGTTCATTACAAGGGAGTCTCCAAGTCCATCCACACTAAAGGAGAACGGAATTAATTTTGACATCTTGAATTGTGGAGTATCAAACAATTTGTTTTAAAATCACAACATATGGTAAAAATGTAGGAATCTAAAAGTGTAAAGTAGATACATTGAAAATGACAGAACAGTCAAGAGAGAAATTAAAGAAGATAGAAACAAATGGAAAGATATATCATATGAGGATATCTCAAGAAATTCACAGAAAAATGGGAATTAAAAGATAAACTTATTATGTTGCAAAAAATTTAACATCTAAGCATTTTTTAAAAAGGTATACATTTTCCATGAACTTTTTGGAGATCTTCCTATGTGCAGATTTCAAAATGCTTTGCACCAAAATTCACTTTATATTTCAATTTTATTTTCCATGAAACTTTTGAAGTGCCCTTACTGTTGAGATGGGAAAACTAAGCGTTTTGAAATAAATGGTAGTAGTTATAATAACTGTTGCCACTTTTAAACTTCAACTGTGAGCCACATTTTCCTACCTGCTCAGATGTTCTATTCAAAATATTGATGTATTCTTTCTTGTTCTGACTCAGACCAGGAGTCATCATCCTCTCTTTAACCTTGCATCTATTATACCCACAACACCGTCAGTGTCCTCAAGATGGTGTTGGCTCAGATAAAAGAAGCAGAACCATAAGGCAAATTGAATTTTCCATTAATATAACTGAATTTTGAGACACTGCAATCTGCAAAAAAAAGGGACTATCCAGTTGTGAAAAGGTAGCTGGACAAACACCTGCTCTTACCATGGAGAATCTCTTGCTAAATCTTTTACCATTCTGACCCCAGGGAACAAGAATCAGGGATTTGTGGAACAGCTATGCTTTTGCAGGAGGATGGCCTGTCATTTTTGTGAACTCTGGAAGACTGGGGTTTAATTTATTAAGGAAACCAGTGGGATTTCCTTTCAGAAGGTTTTTTTTTTTTTTTTTTTTTTTTTTTTTTTTTTTTTTTTTTTTTTCTATCATAGCACTATATTCACCCTTTTTTAACCCTGGCCTCCAGAGTCAGTGCCCCCAAATTACAACTTAGTACTCTTCTCTTTACAGAGGAAAGAAAACTGAAACTCAGAGAGATTAAATGACTTGACTAAGGTTAAAAAATGGGTCATCTTGAATTTGATATAGAAACCAATTCTTTTGATCATATTTCATAGATTTCACTCCATGTGACTGTGCCATCTGCTCCAGGCTGATTCAATCCTGCTTTTCTTCTTCATATTCTGCAGCAGGATTGTGTCATCAATCAGTTTTTAGTGACAAGGATGCATTTGTTCATAAGTGGGGTGCTTCAATACATCTCAGTTTTGGTGTTTTGTTTTTTTTTGTCACTGACTCCATTTTATTTTTTACAGTGCATTCTCAATTTTATATAAGCATCTCACGATCAATATTCTTTTTTTGACTTTATTGACTAAATAATTGGCTGATCTTTTACCTTCATTTTCATCATGCTATTTTGTTTTTAAAAAATGTCTTTCGTATTTATCTGTCAGTCCTTTGCATCCACATTAGTGTCTAATTAATCACAGACCTCATTGATTGGCTTCCCCAATTCCCATCTATCCTGAACATCACCAGATGTATCTTTTTAAATATAGATTTTTAATTTTATATTTTAATTTATTAAAATAGAAAAGATTTCATGTAGTTCATAAATATGATTATAAGAATATATTGATGCTTCCCTCCATCTCTCCCTTCTCCTTCCTTTATTTCTTTTAATTTTTTACAATAACATACTTTCAATTTACTTTATAATCACAAACTTAATGTGCCTCTAAATAAGGAATTCTACAACTGCAAAGTAGATAGACCACTTTCCTACATGAAAATAGATTAGGGTTATAAATACTAATCAAATTACAATATAAATGTACATTTAAAAAATCATTTTACTCTTCTGCACATCCTACAGTTCAGACTGATAATTGTGGTAGAGGGTGACACAACATGAAATATTTTCAGACCAAGTTCTGACAATTTGTGGTAGAAGCAGTTTTGATAATAATAGTAAAAAGGAAAGGTAAGGATCCTCCAACACAAGAGTTAAAACCTCTGGCTTGGAATATTGTCATGGTTGGGGAGGGTGGAGAGAAAAGGACAGAAGAAGACACAGCAATTGGAAATGGAAACAGCTCTGACATTGGTCTAATGACCTGTCCTAAGATGAGGATCAGGCATGAGAATACTGATTCTGAAATGATCAGCCAGTCTTGGTAATAAGTATTTCCTAAAGTACGGTAATGTCATTTGAAGAACATGGCAGTGAAGTGTTGCATCTCCACCCACACCCCCAGTACATGCATTCAGGGACCAAAGCCCCCGATTGCTTATGGAAAAAATAAGTGAGAGAATTGGGCATGAGCTAGAGCATCTTATTTTGTGAGATTCTCATAAGAAAAGTGTTATCTGATGGACAGGGATAGGAGCAGTACATTATGGATCCGAAGATACATCCTTGTGGTGTATCAGCAGAATACTGGGGTTAGTAGGGAACTCAATATAGCCATGTCATACTGCCTACTAGATACTGGAAATTGGGCTAATAACTAAGAACAGCATCTTTCTTGTTAATTACCTTTAGATTTGAGAAGAGATTTGAACAATGGACACAAATTATGACAAGGTTGTAAGTTTGTCAAATAAAAAATGATGGAAACTCTTTTCTCTTTGAGGAATAAAAAGAAAATAATCAAAAAGGAACTCTGAAAAAATTACTGAAAATTAGAAAAATATTGACTGATGTGTATTTATAGCTAGATAGGAATAAAAAGTTCCGGAGTCCTGTTGCACATCAGGATGACTATAGATAAGGTTAATGTAATGTATTGTTATCTATTAAAAACCATAGAAAATAGAATGTTGGGTGGTTTCACTATGAAGAAATATTAAATACTTGAAATAATATATTTACCCTGATTGGATATTATACAGTGTGTACACACAATGTTTATATGTCTGCTAAAATTTAATTAAAAAGTAGGGGAAGGGAGCATTATTTTGAAGAACCAGAGGAAGAATGGATCTCAGCAATGGATTTATGTCAGAATCCATAGCAAATTTGGTGAAAACGATTTGCCATTCTCTATAGGATGCAAGAAGAACGTTTTCTATGAATCAAGAGAACCATATTGAAAAAGAAAAGCAGTAGGATTAGATAGGAATGTAGTTTGATGAGATAAGAAAAGAGTTCAAGGGACTTAAAGTGCAATAGTGGTGTAATAAATGCAAAAGAATATTGTTACAGTACATTAATAATTGACTTGAAGGATGAACTTGAGAGCATCTCCCAACGGGAGAGAATAAACCAAAAAGAAAAATTTGGGAAAGAAGGTAAACTGGAAAAAAGATGATATGGGAGATGATTTTCCATGTTTTCAAAGAAGCAATTAATGTTACAAATATAGAATTCCATAAATGTTTTCTGCCTTATTTAAACATCTAAATGAACAATTATAAAAAGTCTGTCGTTTCAGAGAAATGATTAAAAGAGAATCACACTGAGAAGATGTTGGCAAATCTTTTGAGATACCAGGAAGATTTCTACTACATTCAGTTACTCACAAGGCATAAACATCCAGCTGACTTGAGGTTTCTCCTCCATGATACCATCAAAGATAATGAAGCAACTCCTACAGTGTTAAAACTCCTACAGTTTTTAAAACCTCTTGCCAGTTTTATAATCTAAAACCGTCTTTCTCAATGATTTGGGAGCTACCTCTTTTCAGTGTAATCATTAAGGAAGATAGCACACTTGTTTCCCAGTTTCTAGAGGGGGAGCCGATAATCGGAGCCTAACTTTTTCACAGGGTATCTTGTTACAAGTTGTAAAACTTACCTCCTGTTAGGAGGAAAAAGTTTCATTTTCCTTTGGGAAAATCAGTTAGCAAACACAGAAGACTTATAATCATTACTTTACTCCAGCTTAAAAACCAGAGGAAGATGTTTGGCCTAGGAATTAAGATGCAGACTGGAACACTTGCATCTCCAATACTGGAATGCCTAGCTTCAAGTTCTGGCTCTGCTCCCACTTCTGACTTCCTGGTAATGTTAATGGGCAGCAGGTGATGGCTAAAGCAATCCTGACCCTGCCATATACCTGCAAAGCCAGGATTGAGTTCTTGTCCCCAGCTTCAGGTTGGACAACCTCTGGCTAATAAAGGCATTTGAGGACTGAACCCAGAACTCCTTCTGTCTCTATTGTTCAAATAAAAAATACTAAATAAATGTAATTTTGAAAATTCTAATACCATTTGTTTCAGTAGACATGAGCTCAGAGTAAAAATCTGATCTTTCTCACCTGCTATAGTAATCTTTTGAAAATGATTGACATATAAAAAGCTGTAAATGGTTAATACATATAATTATGTGTTTAGAGATAAACATCCATGAAACTATCATCACTATCAAGGCTGCAATCATACCCATTGTTTATAAAAATTTCCTTCTACTTCTCTGTGTTGTGGTGGTGAGGGTGATGAATTTCCCTTTGTGGTCTGAGCACTTAATATGTAATCTATCCTCCAAGAAAGATTTTAAGTAGACAATATAGTACTGTACTGGGTATTTTTTTTAGATTTGTTTTATTTATTTGAAAGACAGAGTTACAGAGAGAGGTAGAAACAGAGAGGTCTTCCATCCACTGGTTCACTCCCCAGATGGCTGCAACGGCCAGAGCTATGCTGATCCGGAGCCAGGAGCCAGGAGCTTCTTCTGGGTCTCCCACGTGGGTGCAGGAGTCCAAGGACTTCTGCTTCCCCAGGCCATAGCAGAGAGCTGGATCAGAACTGGAGCAGCCGGGACTAGAACCAGCACCCATATGGGATGCAGGTGATTCAGGCCAGGGCTTTAACCTGCTGTGCCACAGCGTCGGCCCCAATAGTACTGTACTGTTATTCAAAGCTCTGATGTTGTACAGATTTCCAGAATGTATTTATTTTGAGTAACTGAAATCTTGTACCCTTGACCAGTATCACCCCCTTTCCTTCCTCTCTTCAGCCCCTAGAGACCAGAGTTGTACTCTCTACTACTATATATTGGACTATTTTAGATTTTGTATATGAGTGAGATCATGCTGTGTTTATCTTTGTGTGACTGGATTATTTCACTTGGTATAATGTTCTCCAGGTTAATCCATGTTGTCCCAAATGGCAATATTTCTCTCTTTTTAAAACATTGAATGCTATCCCTTGCATGTATGTACCACATTTGCTTTATTCCTCTGTCAGCGAACATTCAGGTTATTTCCTTGATTGTCCACTATGAATAATCCTCAATGAACGTGGAAGTGCAGATATATCTTTGAGATTCTGATTTAAAATTGTTCTGTATATGTATCTGGAAGTGGGGTTGCCAGCCAAATGGTAATTCTGTTTTTCATTTTTTGAAGAACATCTATCATGTTTTCCATTGTGGATGCACCAATTTGCATTTCTAACAATGGCATACAATAGTATCCTTTTCTTCACATCCATGCCAACACTTACTATCTTTTGTTTTTCTTTTTGGTAATAACCATCGTAACAGATCTGAGGTGATCTTTATTTTCATGGTAATTAGTGGTGTGAAGTATGTTTTCATGTCTCAGTTGGCCATTTGTCCATAAATGATTTGGATACGACACTGAAAGTACAGGCAACAAATCAAAAATAGACAACTGAGGTTATAGAAAACTGAAAAGCTTTTGCATAGCAAATGAAAAAGAAAATAAGATGAAAGTGCAAATGATAGAATGGTAGAAAACATTTGTAGATCATAGATAAAGAGTTAATAACCAAAATATTTAAGAGACTCCTTCAACTCATTAAAAAAATCCAAGTTACCTAACTGAAAAATGGCAAAGGATGTAGAAGAAATTTCTCCAAAGAAGATCTACTGCAGTAGTATAGAATAGCTTGCTTTTCTTTGGTGCTTTTTTTCTTTTTTCAACTTCTCCTGGCAGAT
Organism: Oryctolagus cuniculus; assembly: GCF_964237555.1. Taxonomy (NCBI): domain Eukaryota; kingdom Metazoa; phylum Chordata; class Mammalia; order Lagomorpha; family Leporidae; genus Oryctolagus; species Oryctolagus cuniculus. Next base: position 111,355,092 of record NC_091436.1, on the reverse strand, counting down.
CTCTTTGCTTATATCAGGGTTGCCTGTGGCATTATGATCTCAATCCACAGCAGCCAGTATGATAAAATCACATCACTGGTATTCTAAAGTGTACAATGACTTCCAGCCTCAATGAGGGATAAAAAACAATGTCTTCATAAAAGTTTGAAGGCATTACACGAATCTGCCCTTCATTACTTTTCTGACGTCTCGTGCTACACCTTTCAAACTCATTTGCTCCACTTCAGTTTGAATACAGATGTCTCCTATGGCAGGCCCTACTCTGGAGCTATCCTGATGCCTAAGGATCGTCTTGACTGACGCCATCTCTTCTTTTAAAACAGCATTATTCCTTCCTCAATTGAGGCTGACTTTGACCACTTTATTTAATGTGTGTGGTATGCTGAAGAATTGAATTCATCCCCTAAATGTGTCCACATTCTAATCTCTGGAGCCTGTGAATACATTACTTTATGTGACAAAAAAGGACTTTCACTTGTAATTGAATTAATAATGCTGAGAAGATGAGACTATGCTGAATAAAAGTAATCCTGATACGATTACAAGGGTCCTTATAAGACGGAGATGGTTGGATTGCAGTGAGAGATGTGACAGTGGAGGTAGAGGTAGGAATGATGCAGGCATGAGCTAAAGAATTCAAGCAGCCTCTAGAAACTGGAAAAGAAAGAAAATTAAACCTCCATAAAGTACACAGTTCCACCCACACATTGATCATTCATTCATTCATTCATTCACCATTTAAGAGAGAGAGAGAAAGCAAGCATGTTAAAGTGAGCACATAAGAGAGAGAGCTCTTGTCCCCAGGTTCATTCCCCAAATCTTGCAACAGCCCCAAGCTGGGATTGAATCTGAGAGGCTGGAACTCAATCCAGATCTCCCACATGGGTGGCAGGAACCGAATTACTTGAGCCTTCACCGCTGCCTAACAGGGTGTGCATTAATGGGAAGTTGATGATTAACAGGAAACTAGCATAAGTCTGAGCTGGGTATCCAACACGAGTACTGTGATGCAGGGCATGGGCATCTTAATCACAAGGTTGAATGCCACAACCTGGCCTGACCTTGAGTTTAGACCAGGGAGAATCATTTGAACTTTGGTCTTTCAAACTGGAAGTTCTAAATTTGGGCTGCTTAAAGATATTATGTGGTAGTTATTATAGTGGTGATAGGAAACCAATACAAGGTATAACCAAAAGACCCAACACACCCTAACCTTATTCTGCTCTACTTTATTTTTTCTATAGCAGTTGTCACCTTTAACAAATTATTTATTCTTTCTTTTTTTTCCTCGTCTCCCACAAGTTCACCAATTTCTGTTTTATTCTCTTTTACTTTTTTTTTTTTTTTTTTTTTTGGACAGGCAGAGTTAGTGAGAGAGAGAGATAGAGAAAATCTCTTAACACATAGAATCCTGTATGACCTAATGCATACACTTAGAATTATTTATTGCATTAACTAAGATAAGGGAAAATCAATCTCAGGTGTATAAGGATTGACACACAAATTACCTTAGGTCTATATTGAATGAGTTTGCTTTAGGAACACTAAAGTCAAGAGAGGGATGAGTTAAAATGAAGAATACTATACTGATTTGGCTCCTTTGATAGAGATGATTAGTGTTTGGTCACCATTCCACAAGTTCCCCTGCTTTGTTTTCCTTCTTCTCTTGCAGTTAATTTCATCAATGGACCGCAAGTGACTGTGACATTTCTCTGAGAGGAGAAATATAAGAGTCAGTGTGCTTTCTGTGTCTCTCTCTTCCCTGCTGGAAAGATCATGTCCCATCAGATGAAAGCTTAAGATGGAAGAGGGCTGCCTGCACTGTGCTATGCTGTAAAATAAAGAGAGGGAAATCTTAATTGTCTTAGCTGAGTAAGATTCTGAGGGCTTTCTAGTTGCAGCAGTTAGCATCAATTAGAGAGGCAAATTCTAAAATAAAGTTGGATTATAAGATTTTTAGCTTCTACAAAATGGAAGGGAAAATGATTCTTGACATACTTTTTTTTTTAGCTAGTATATGTTTGCTTCTATTTCTTTCTAAATACCAGCAAATGTATTCCTTGAGACATCTTTCATTGAAGACTATAGATAAGATCATGTATCCTTACTGCTGACCATTTAAAACAATAGTGCTGAATTTGCTCATTATGGCTAAGTAACTAATCCAGCTAGGAATTATTTTTGTTCTCTTTTTCTTTCTGAAAAATTTTAACTGCATAGAATAACATAGTGGCTATTTCCACTGTCCTGAAACTTCAGTGAAATTTCATATATTTTCAAAAATTATAAAAGAAAAAACACTGAATCACCTGAGCAGTTTTAGTGGAAAGATTGATAAACCACCTGATATTTATGTTAATAAGTACATACCCATATATATCAGCCCTTTTATATACTTTGATATTCTAGTGGAGGAGTTAGCAAATTTTTTTCTAGAAGGACACCAGGCACAAAATATTTTCACCTTTTTAGGCGTTGTAGTCATTATTTCAACTACTCTACTCTGCATTTGTAGTATGTATGCAGTCATAGGCAATACAAAAGTGAATGATTATGTTTCAATAAGATTTAATTCATGAAACAATTGGTGACTGTAGTTTGTCATCCCTATTCTGCAGATGCTCCTCTTTGATACAACATCTTAGTCTGGGCATTTATTTTCAATGAAGGGCTCAGAATCTCCCAGGAGAGTAATGGCGAATATGTTAGCGTTATCTAGAGAAGCAGATCCAGTAGGCGTATGTACATACACACATGCCCACACACGTATTATCCTAAAATTAATAGAAGACATCAGCAGTGTGATTGACCCTAACTGGGAATAAAAAGGAGGGAGAGCAGGCCTACCTCAAGGTAGACTCTCAAACAACTATTATACAAACAGCTGTTTTGTGTTTTTTCATCCCATTTTTTTTGTTGTCCTTAACAACAGATTTCCTATAAACCACACTTTTATTTTCAGATGTAGACTTCCTCTAAATCTTTTTTATCCTCTCATTTAAAAAATATTTCTTTTATTTGAAAGGAGGGGTGACAGAGAGCTAGGGTGAGGGGTTGGGTAGGGGTAGATTCAGAGAGAGAGAATGAGAATATCTCCCATCTGCTAGTTTACTCTGCAAATGGCCAAAACAACTCAACAACTGATATCAGGACACACCAAAGCCAAGAGCCAGTAACTTAAGCTTGGTCTCCTATGTTGATGGCATGGACTCAAGTACTTGAGCCATCACCTGATGTCTCCCAGAGAGCATATTAGAAGGAAGCTGGATCAGTAGCAGAGGAGCTAGGGCTTGAACCAGGCACTTTCTTGTGAAATGTGGGCATTATAAGAAATATCCTTGCTTTCAGACCAAATACCTATCCTCATCCCCTACTTTAAACTTTATTATTTTTGTTTCAAATGGATAATGCTTAAATAAATTCACATGCTTCCATTGATCAACCTTCTTCTAGGATTATTTTTGTTGTTTTTCTTAGCTCTAGGGAGGTATAACTGATATAAATCTGCATATTTTTGAATGTATACAATGTGATGAATTTGGATGTATACATATACCTATGAAATCATCACAATAGGAAGGTACTAAAGATGTGTACCACTTCTGAAAGTTTCCCTGTATTCTTCTTCTTTTTTTTCTAAAGAAAATGAGATTTGATTCCATGATGGCAAAATAGGGAAAAGGCATACTGCTCTAGGCTGGGGAAAAATAGTTAAAAAAAAAGTGCAGTAAGTACATTTTCAGAGGGGAGAGTTAGAAAACTGCAGTGGAATTGTGGCAATTCTATGGAAGGAAGAGGGATGCTGCGGATCTATGGGGAAGGTTCAGACACACAGCAGTGGGTAAGGCCACAACACATGACTCCAGCAGCCAAAGCATAGAAAGAACCAGCTTTGGGGACCGAGGTGAGCTCATACTGCAGCAGCCCATGCCACCAGTGATGTAGCCTGAGGGAGAGCCTGGTGGGCTACACTGTCTTTGAGTGCAGCTTGGAACTAAAGAGGGACAGAGTACCTACTAAATTAGCAAAGAAAGGGGGCATGTTTCTTTCTCCCCATCCCCACAAAGGCACCCAGCAACTGACTGAAAGGTGGGCACCATTTTGGACATATGTAGCAGCTGTGGCAGGGACAAGACGTCATCCTGATAGCTGTAGTGGTGGCAGCAGCTCAGGTGCATACACTTGGCAATGGGCAAGGAGGAGGAGCCATTCTGACATCAGTTCCAGTGGCAGAAGCTCTTTTGCTTGCTTGGCAATCTGCTGGGAGTCAACGACATTGTGAAATGAATAAGGGTTGTGGCTGGCTGCCCTTGTTCATGCAAGTGATCCAGGATTTTACCAGAGGGAAAAATCTGTGGTCCTGCCTGACTTTGAACTCAGTTGGAAGGATTGACAAGGCACTGGGCACCTAAACAGGACTGTGAAGTGTCCTCAGCCCCTCAACACATCAAGGCTGTGGGGCTGAAACTGCCTAGGTGGAGTACCCAAAAGCAGCTGACTGGGAACATCTCTGCCTCTCCATGGATGGGACAGGTTAGCAGTACACAATAGATCCTTTGCACCCTGTGACTATGGGAGCCTTGTGTGATGAGACTGTGGAAACTTGTGATTACACAAGAGGGCACAGCATGTAGCTGGGTCTCTGGGCTATCACTGTGTGTACCTCCACATGCTCAAAGCTCCCTGATTGCCTAGAGTTGGGTCACTGCAGTGGGATCCTTGCTCTCACTGAGGACTGCCCAAATCCTTTGTGTGGTTCACGTGGCAGCATGGATGAATATTACATCTACTGTGGGCTAGCACCCAGGCACTGATCACCTAGGAAGAGAGGAGATGAATCTATAATTATGCCAACAAATGTGATCCTTTTTTCTAAAAAGAGGAGCTCCACCATGCCTAACTTGGGTGTCACTCTGGATATCCGTCCCACACTAGAGCACTGGACAGTGCTCAGCATACACCTCAGGGTATTCACTGAAAGAACACACACTCCACTCAACCGCAGAGACATAGGCCAAAGATAAAAGTCATCAGAGGAAAAAACCAACAAGTATTTTTCCACAATGTCTAAAGATAAACACAAAAATTCAAGAAAAAAGAAACAACTTAGAAACAAAAACATTCCAGAAATAACCCCCTTCAAAGGAACACAACAGTACTTTGATATTAGAATGTGAAGATGAAGAGATTGATGAAATGCCAGAAAATGCAATTCAAAGGTTTAATCATAGAATTACTCAGAAGCAATGAGAAACAAATTCATGAGTTACAGAAATTCATGCATGACATACAGGGAAATCAAAATGAAATATTAGAAAAGATGAATTTAATGTCAATTAAAAATACATTAAAAAGCCTTAACAACAGATTTGTTGAAACAGAAGAAAGAATATCAAGTTAAAAGACAGATTTCTGGGAATTTTACAGTCAAATTAAAAGCAAGAAGAAGAAATTAGAAAACTAAAAACAATGTTGGAGATTTATGGGATATTATCAAATGACCCAGCATATAGGTCTTAGGAATGCCTGAAGGCATGGAAAGGCAGAATGGATTAGAAGGCCCATTTAATGAAATAATTATGTAAAACTTCCCTAATTTGGAGAAAGGAAGTGATGTCCAAGTACAAGAGGCACATAGAACTCCTTATGGATGTGACCAGAAAAATATTCACCATGACACAGTGTAGTCAAATTTTCCACAGTAAAACATGAATATTCAAAAATGTCTGTGAGAGAAACACAAGATTACTTTTGGAGACTCTCCAATAAGAATCACAGCTGACTTCTCATCAAAAACCCTATAGGCTAGGAGAGAATGGATATACATAGTACAAATCTTAAGAGAAAAACTCAACCCAGAATATTGTACCATGCAAATCTCTCATTTATGAATGAAGATGAAATAAAAACCTTCCACAACAAACAGAATTTGAAAGAATTTGTTGCCACTCATCCAGCCTTGCTTAAAAGATGCTTAAGGATGTGATACACACATAAACACAGAAACATGGTCATCACTTGAAAGAAGGGGAAGGCAGAAAATCTCCCAATAAAAGTACAAAAGAAATCCAAAGAAAACAATAGGAATATTTGTGGAAAAATGGCAGACCCAAATTGTCACTTATCAACAGTAATTTTGAATGTAAATGGCCTCAACTCTCCAGTTAAAAGATACAGACTGGCTGAATGGATTTAAAAACAAGACCCATCTTTTTGCTGCCTACAAGGAACACACTTCTCAAATAATAATACATGCAGACTGAAAGTGAAAGAATGGAAAAACATATTCCATGCTAATGGAAGTGAAAAATGAGCTGATGTAGTCATCCTAATATCAGCCAAAATAGACTTCAACACAGAAACTGTTAAAATAGATAAAGAAGGGCACTATGTAATGATTAAGGGATCAATTCAACAAGAAGATGTGACTATAATAAATGTATATGCAACCAATGCCAGGACACCTGGCTGTTTAAAAGAAATGGTAATGGAACCAATGGGAGACATAGATGACAATACAATAGTATGGGGGGACTTCAACTCTCCAGTTTCATCAATGTGCAAATAAACCAGACAGAAAATCCACATAGAAGCAACAGAGATAATTGACACTATGGACCAAATGGATCTGATATCTATAGAACCTTTCATCCAACAAATACAGAATCCACATTCTTTCCATCAGTGCATGGAAAATTGTCTAGGATAGATCATAATGATATGCCATCAAGCAAGTCTCAGCAAAGTCAAAAAATTTGAAATCAGACTATGCATCTTTTCTGACCATGATGGAATGAAGTTAGAAATTAACAATGCCAGAATCTTTAGAACATATGTAAATGCATGGAGACTGAACAGCATGCTACTGAATGAACAGTGGGTCATAGAAGAAATCAAAAGAGAAATAAAAAATTTCTGGAAATGAATGAAGATGACAATATATCATATCAAAACTTACGGGATACAGCAAAGGCAGTGTTAAGAGGTAAGTTTATAGTAATTGATGCTGGCAAGACTTTGGAAAGGCACCCAAAAATGAGCTAGAACAACAACTAACCAAACCCAAATTAATAGAAAGACAGAAATACTTACAATTAGAGAAGAAGTGAACAAAATTGAAATAAAAAAATAAAAAATATCAATGAGATGAAGAGCTGATTTTTTTGAAAAAGTAAACAAAACTGATACACATTGGCCCAACTAACCAAAGACCCAAGTCAATCAATAAAGTCAGAGATGAAAAAGGAAATGTAACAACAGATACAACAGGAATAAAAAGTGCCATCAGGAATTACTACAAAAGGCTGTATGTCAACAAACCAGAAAATCTAGAATAAATGGATACCTACATTCCTAGACACATAGAATAAACATTATATAAATATAATACATAATACATAGAATAAACATATAAACATTAAGTCATGAAGACATAGAAAACCTAAACAGATCAATAGCCAAGATGTTGATTGAATCAGTAATAAAGACCCTCCCAGGGCTGTATGACTTCATCGCTGAGTTCTGCCCAGCATTTAAAAATAACTAATTCCAACACTTTTGAAGCTATTCAAAACAATTGATGGGGGAAGGGAAAGATCCTCCCAAACCACTTCTATGAAGCCAGAATCACCGTGATTCCTAAATGAGAAATAGTTACAACAGGATATAGATGCAAAAATACTCAACAAAATACTAGGTAATCAAATTCAACAGTGCATCAGAAAGTTCATTCACCTGGACCAACACAATTTATGACAAACCCACAGCCAGCATCTTATTGAATGGGAAAAAACTGGAAGCATTCCCACTAAAATCTAGAACCAGACAATGAGGTTCACTCTCACCATTGCTACACAATATGGTCCTGGAAATTTAGCCAGAGACATTAAACAAGAAAAAGAAATCTAATGGATATAAATGGGAAAGGAGGAAATCAAACTATCGTTATTTGCAGATAACATGATTCTATATTTAGGGGAACAAAAAAACTCCACTAAGAAACTATTAGAACTCATAAAAGAGTTTGATGAAGTGGCAGGATATAATTAACACATAACATTGTGGTGTAGCAAGTTGAGCCACCACCTACAATCCCAGAGGGGTGCCAGTTTGAGAACAAGCTTCTCCACTTCTGATCCAGCTCCCTGCTAATGGCCTGGGAAAAGCAGCAGAAGATGGCCCAAGTGCTTGTGCTCCTGCACCCACATGGGATACCTGGAAGAATCAACTGGGTCTTGGCTTCAGATTGGCCCAGCTCTGGCCATAGCAACCATTTGGGGAGTGAACTAGCACTCTCTCTTTCTCTCACACTCTGTCACTCCTTCTCTCTATTATAAACTCTGCCTATCAAATAAATAAATTAAAAAAAATTAGTAACTTTTATATACAGACCATGCCATGGCTGAGAAAGAACTTCTAAGATCAATCCCATTCACTACAGCTACAAAAACTTAAATACCTTGGAACAAATTTAACCAAGGAGATCAAAGATCTCTATGATTCAAATTATAAAACATTAAAGAAAAGAAGAATACATGAAAAATGGAAAAATCTTCCATGTTCATGGATTAGAAAAATTAATATCAAAATTTCTATACTACCAAAAGCAATTTACACATTCAATGTACTACCAATCAAAATCTAGAAGAAACTTTGCTAAAATTCATATGGAAACAGAGATTCCAAATAGCTAAAGCCATCTTATAAAACAAAAACAAAGCCATGGACATCGCAATACCAGATTTCAAGACATACTATTGGGCCGGCGCCGCGGCTCACTAGGCTAATCCTCCGCCCGCCGGCACACCGGGTTCTAGTCCCGGTCAGGGTGCCAGATTCTGTCCCGGTTGCCCCTCTTCCAGGCCAGCTCTCTGCTGTGGCCAGGGAGTGCAGTGGAGGATGGCCCAGGTGCTTGGGCCCTGCACCCCATGGGAGACCAGGAGAAGCACCTGGCTCCTGCCATCGGATCATTGCGGTGCGCCGGCCACAGCGCGCTGGCCGCGGCGGCCATTGGAGGGTGAACCAACGGCAAAGGAAGACCTTTCTCTCTGTCTCTCTCTCTCACTGTCCACTCTGCCTGTCAAAAAAAAAAAAAAAAGACATACTATTGGACAGTAATAATCGAAACAGTCTGGTATGGCCAAAAATAAATAGATGTGTAGGCCAATGGAACAGTATGGAAACTCCAGAAATCAATCTATGCATCTGTAACCAACTTATCTTTGACAAAGGATCTAAAATCAATTCCTGGAGCAAGGGCAGTCTCTTCAACAAATGGTTCTGGTAAAACTGGATCTCCATGTGCAGAAGCATGAAACAAGACCCTTGACTTACACTTTACACAAAAATCAACTCCAAATGGATGAAGAATCTAAATCTGCAACCTGATATTATCAAATTACTAGAGGATAACATTGGGGACACTATGCAAGATATTGGCATAGGCAAATACTTCTTGGACAAGACTCCAGAAGTACAGGAAATCAGTGCCAAAATTGACAAATGGGATTGCATCAAGCTAAGATTCTGTGCTGCAAAAGCAACACTCAGCAATGTGAAGAGGCAACTGACAGACTGGAAGAAAATATTTGCAAATTATGAAACTCATAAAAGATTAATATCCAGAATCTTAAAGAGCTCGAGAAATTCAACAACAACAAAAGAAAAAATCCATTTAAGAAATGGGCAAAGGACTTGTACAGGCATTTTTGAGAAAATTCAAATGGCCAACAGACACATGAAAAAATGTTTAGGATCGCTAGCCATCAGGTAAATGCCAATCAAAACCACAATGAGGTTTCACCTCACCCCGGTTAGAATAGCTCTCATACAGAAATAAACAAACAACAAATGATGGCGAGGATGTGAGGAAAATGTACCGTAACCCATTGTTGGTGAGAATGTAAACTGGTGAAACCATTATGGAAGACAGTATGGAGATACCTCAGAAGTCTAAAAATAGATATACCATATGACTCAGGAATCCTACTCCTGGAAATTAACCAAACAAAATGAAATCAGCATATGAAAGTGTTATCTGTACCCCTATGTTCATTGTAGCTCAATTTACAATATCTAAGATATGAAATCAATGCAGATGTCCATTAGCTAAACATGCGGTAAAGAAATTATGGTATATATAGACTATGGACTACTACTTGGAGATTAAAAAGAATGAAATCCTGTCTTTTGCAACAAAACAGGTGCAACTGGAAACCATTGTACGTAGTGCAATAAGCCAATCTCTGAAAGACAAATACCATATGTTTTTCCTGATGCGGTGACTAATAAAGGACCTGAAATTTAATGTATAGGAGTGCAATTGACATTTTGAGATTTGATAATTGTTTACAGCCCTTGTCTTTACTGTTGAGGAACATGTTGTTGTTTTTCTTCATACTATTTGTTGAACACTTTACTTAGTGTAGGGTTAATCTTATGAGTATAAAATTAACAGAACACAGATCTTTGTAAAAAGTAAGAATCAGAATTGGGGAGGGAGGAGGAAGAAGAGTGTGAGATTGTTGGGGGTAGAAATGGTAGTCAGAAACATCACTATATTCCTGAATCTGTATATATTAATATTGAAGTTTGTATACCATCTATAAATTAAAAATAAAAAATAAAAGTTATACTAAAAATAAATCATGCTACACTCTAGCTTTATTTTAATGGGAAGTATCAAAAGAGGTAGATAAAAGCAGGATAAAAGACAGATTTTGTACACAAAGTTGTATGATCAGAATAATAAAATGCAAAAAGTAAAAAAATGAGATTTATCCTCTAATATATTTTAAAGTTCACTAAACCATATTAACTCTAAGTACCATATATTTCAGAAGATCTCTAGAATTTATTAAGAGAAACCGAATACTCAAGAACACTGAAGAATTCTCTATATCCACCTTTCCCTAGTGTTTGACAAACACTATTCTATTTTTTGCTTTTTTATGTTTGACTATTTTAGATTCCACATATAAGTGAGATCATTAAGTATTTGCCCTTCTCTAGTTCGCTTATTATTCATATAATGACCTCCAAGTTCATCCATGTTGTTACAAACAGCCAGATTTCCTTTTATAAGGCCTAATAATATCCCATTTTAAACAAATATCAATTTTCTTTATTCATCTGCTGAAAAGTACTTGTTTTTTGGTTTGTTTTCATTTTTTACATATCTTAGTTATTGTGAATAATGCTGCAAGGAACATCAGGTTGAAGACGTCACTTCAAGATCCTGATTGCAATTATTTTGGATCTATATCCAGAAGTGGGATAGCTGGGTCAAATAGTAATTATGTTTTCTGTTTTGTTGAAGACTCTCCATACTGTTTTCCCATTTACATTCCCACAACAGTGTATAAGGCCTGCAATTTTCCTAATGTTCATTTTCCTAATGTTTAGCTCCTTTTTGCATACGTGGTAGCCATTTATGTGCCTTTGGAGAAATTGGGTGTTTTTTTTTTTTTTTAATTGATGCTCTTTGTTTAATGTTGTTTAAATTCCAATCTTATTGAAAACGTCATTCTGTAAAAAATATAGCTCTTTAATAAAAAAATTGTCAGTTATGTAATTTTTGGCTGATCATTATTTTTTCTTAACTATTTGAAGATATAACAGATATTTTTACTTTTAATATTTTTAGAAGATTTAGTATTTATTTTAGTGGCAGAGTCACACAGAGAGAGAGATATAGAGCGAGATTTTCTATCTGCTAATTTTGTTCCCAAATGACTACAATGTCCAGGGCTGGACCAGGCCAAAGCCAGGAACCAGGAGATTCATCTGGGTCTCTTATGTCAGCAGAAGGGACCCAAATACTTGGGCCATCTTCTGCTGCTTTCCCAGGTGCATTTGCAGAGAGCTGGATAAGAAGTGGAGCAGATGGGATTCTAACTGGTACCCATATGGGATGCTGGCATTGTTGGCGATGGCCTAACCTGCTGTACCAAAACACCAACCAGTTCAGAGTTTTAATTATGATACAGAAAAATTCCTTTCAGTTTGATCATTGCTCATTTTTAAATTATCAGTCTTTTTTCTCTGGACACTTGTAAGAGCTTTTTTGAATTGTTGAAGACAGTGTGTATACATGTATGCTTATTTCTTTATTATGGGAATTTTCAAGCATACACAAAATAAGAGAGAAGACTAGTGAACCCATTACCCCTAATTCTGTAGTTAAACAATTGCCAGCTTTTTGGCATTCTCATTTTCTCTTTATTTGCATTTATGTACTTTGGGATTTTTGGTGCTTCTGAATCTGTGGATATATTTCTTTTTTCTGTGTAGGCCAAATTTCAAATATTATCACTTTAGTATTGTTTTTGTTTTACTTTCTTTATTCTCTCTATTTGACATAATTATTAAACACTTGTCTCTTAAATTTTAAGTTCTATTTCCTTTTCTTATCTCCAGTGCAATTTGCTCTCTGTTGAGTTGTCTAATCTGTAGTTTAACTGACAATTAAGTTTTCATCTTCAATTATATTTTCAGTCTAGTTGTTTTAGTTTTTCATTTTAAAAATAGGCCAGGTAATTGTTGATGTGTTTTGTATTTTTGTTTAAAATGTTATTGTTAGGAGCACAGATTCTGAAGCTAAATACCCTAGATTTGTATTCTATCACCACAATTTATGATGTATAAATTTGGGCAAGTTTCTTAAATTCTTAAAGCCTTAGTTTGCTCACTCATAAAGCTACTAGCACCTATTTTATGGAATTGTTGAGGATTGAATGATTAAATATATAGAGCATTCAGGACAGTGTCTGACACAAAATAAATATTGTATGAGAGTTACGTAAGATACATTCTTTCTCCTTTTATTTCTTTAAGTATTTTAAAAAGTTACTTTTGAATTCAGGTGTGATCTTTTCAGTAGCTGAAATCTGGATTTATTATAATTTTATATTTCTTGACTTTCACTGATGTCATCTTACAGTCACATGTATTTTTAAAACTCACTTTTTGTATTTGTTCATGACTTTTATTAGTTTCTAAGAAAACTGAAAACCTGACTTGCAGATGTATTCCTTAATTTGTTTTGAATCTACTGTGATTCTCAGTGTGTTATAGCCTCTATATTACTTACTTACTTACTTATTTATTTATTTGACAGGTAGAGTTACAGACAGTGAGAGAGAGAGAAAGAGAGAGAAAGGTCTTCCTTCCGTTGGTACATTCCCCAAATGGCTGCAATGGCCAGAGCTGCACCAATCCAAAGGCAGGAGCCAGGAGCCTCCTCCTGGTCTCCCATGTGGGTGCAGGGGCCCAAGCACTTGGGCCATCCTCTGCTGCCTTCCCAGGCCACAGCAGAGAGCTGGACTGGAAATCCAATTTGAGGGCAGACATAGTTACAAAGTCTTTCTGGATTTGCAATAGTATTAGCCTGACACAGACACCTTTACTTCTAGTTGCCCTTTACTGACCAGAAGTCTCAGTTGTAGCTTATTCTTATTATGTCACTAAAAGTGCCTGCCCAGGCTGTTTTTTATATATATATATCCACAAATATCAGGAGCGCTCTTTGGCTCCAGAGGCATTCTAACTCTCTGGTTTTGGTTTGCCTTGTTTCAAATAATTCTCACGGATGATCTTTCCTAGTTTTATATTTAAACATGTTCAGTGCTCATCCTCAATCCTTGTAGAACACACCTCCCCAGTTTCTGAATTACTTTAGACATTTGTCATGGCGTAGTAAAGACTTCATGAGTGCTGTAATTCCTGAACTGTTTCTCATTTGAAAATGTGTGCCTTTATAAATGAATAATAAATTAGATGTTAAAAGTAGGAATTACTATTTTTTTGTTCTCATAGTGATGTAAATATTGGTTTAGTGTTTTTACATTTGTAATATAAAATTCTAAATAGAAGTTGAAGGCAATCTAAAATTTGTTCATTATAGGTGATTTGTTTTTATTCCCTAGATATTCATAAGATATTTTCTCCTAAAGTTTAGCAATTTTATTGAGTTTACCTTGACATTGCTCATCTACATGTATTTTTTAAGCGAAACGTATAATTCTTTATGATCAACCAGTTTGTCCTTTTAAAAAATGTTTTTCAGGGCCAGGATTGTGGCAGAGCAGGTTAAGCTGCCACCTGCAACGCTGGTATGTATATCAGCACAGGATCTAAGCTTTGCTGCTCCACTTCTGATCTAGCTCCCTGTTAATGCACTTAGGAAAGCAGCAGGAGATAGCCTAAGTGCTTGGGCCCCTGCCACCAATCTAGGGAGACACAGTTGGATTTCTAGGCTTCTGGCTTGGGTCTAGCACAGACCTGGCCATTGCAACCATTTAGAAAATGGACCAGCAGATGGAAGAACTCTCCCACTGTTTCTGGCTTTCCCTCCCTTCCTCCCTCCCTCATTTGTGGCTCATTTCCACCTTAGCATTCTGAGACTTAAGTAAATAGCTGTGAATAGAGCCTTCCAGGACAGCCTGTCTTATTTTCAGAGAAGCCTATATGTTAAACATTTTTATAGGCTTTCATAATCTTCTCTGATTTATTACACATTTCACTATCATGTATTTTATAGTTTATAATTTGTAATAATAGATATGCCTTAGTTTTATTGACTATATAGAGTATTTTTCTTTTTCCTTTTTTATTTAATAAACTAGGATTCATGGATATAGAGTAAAAGCACCAGCTTTGCCTTCTTTAGTTTTATAATAAAAGCTCCAAGTTTCACTTTTTAAAGTTCTCTCTGAATATCAAGTCATGTGTATTAATTTTCTATTGCTGCTATAAAAGTTACTATAAAGATAGCTGCTTAAAACAACACAAATTTATATCTCACATTTATATAGGTCACAGGCATAGAGAGTTTAATTGGGTGTTCTGCTTTGTGTTTTACAAGGTCAACATCAATATATTGGGCAGCCTGGGCCCTTACCTGTAGAGTTGGGGTACAGCTCTTTCCAAGCTGTTCGGATTGTTGGCAGAAGTAAATTCTCTGTAGTTATAAGGCTATAGCCCCTCTTTTTTGTGGCTGTCTTCTGAGCGCATCCTTCAGCTTTTGAATGCAGCCTGCATTTCTCATCGCATTACCCCATTCAACTTTAAAGCCAGCAATGGGGTGTTGAGTCCTTTTCATACTTTAAGTTGAACTTCCTCTTTCACTGCATTTCTTCTGTCTCCAGCCAAGAATTCTGCTTTCAGTGGCTAATGTGATTATATTGGGGCCACCCAGAAAATCCAGGATAATCTATTTTAAAGTCTGTAAACTTAATTACTCACTTTTGCCGTGTAACCTAATGTATTTCCAGGTTCCGGAGCTTAGGATGCTGACAACTTTGGGAGGTTGATTTTAGCCTACCACATACATTAAGGAGGGTAGTTATGTTTCCTAATATGTTCCAACTCTAAGCCTTCAAGCTCACCAGTTCAAAGTATTTAATTTCTTAGCAAAGACAAGCTATACTTAACATAGTCTCTCAGAATATTAAAACCTATTTAAATAGATTATTTCATTTTCTGCTTAAAACAATTCAATAACTTTTTGTACCTAGAACACATGTTAATTTTTTTCCCATGGTTCATGAGCTGGACCCTAATTACCCTTCTTTAATTTGGACCCTTTGTCTGTCCCCATTACCATTTCTGTTCAACAGTGTTGCTGACCATTTGGTGTTTCAAACAATTGATCCTTCCTCAGAATCTTTGGACTGGTTCTTATTCTGCATTATACATTTTTGCCATGATATAGCTATGCTAGAATCTGTCTTGTCATTTAGGCTCAAGTCAAATATAATTTTCTCAAGAAATGTATTTTCTGACCATCCTATGAGAGATTATCTGCACATCACTCTCCTTGGCAATCATCATTCACTTAAGTCTCCTCATGACACTTTCTTTTTTAAGATTTATGTATTTATTTATTTGAAAGTCTGAGTTAGAGAAAGAGGGAAGTGCAGAGAGAGATCTTCCATCCTCTGGTTCACTCCCCAGATGCTGCAACAGCCAAGGCTGGGCTTAGCTGAAGCCAGGAGCCAGGAGCTAGGAGCTTCTTCCAGGTCTCCAATGCAGATTGCAGCGGCCCAAGAACTTGGGCTATCCCCCACTGCATTTTCCAGGTCATTAGCAGGGAGCTGGATAGGAAGTGGAGCAGCCAGGGCATGAACTGGTTCCCATATGCAATGCCAGTATTGCAGGCACTAGCTTTACCACTACATGACAATATTGGCCCTTTATTCTTTTAAAGAATTGTTTATTCTGTTTATTTGGAAGATAGGAAGAGAGGGAGAGGGAGGGAGAGGGAGAGGAAGATTGAGATCTACCATGCACAGATTAATTCCCCAAATGGCCACAACAGCAGAGGGGTATGTGGGGGCTGCTGAGGAAACTCCACCCAGGTCTCCTATGTGGGTGGCAGGAACTCAAATACTTGATTCATCATCCCCTGGTTCCCATCACATTAGCAAGGAAGTAATGAAGTGTAGTAGCTGAGTCTCAAATCAGCATTCCGGTTTGGGATGTGGGCATCCTGAGTGGGGACTTAACCCCCTGCATCACGATGCCCACCTTAGCACTTATTCTTACATCTATTTACATATGGATGATGATTGAAAATGAGTTAGTGTCTAATACTGTTGGTACTGGGAAACTCATTTCATCTTTCAGATTTCCACATTGTCTCATAAAAACAAAGGAACTGGGCAATTTAATTTGTTTATCTTCTGCTTGAAGGGTCAATGATTTTGACTACTGAAGTTGGTATGATATTAAGAAGTTCTAAACAGTTTTCAAAGTGTGTTCAGCAGATCTATTTGGGTCTTTAGTACCCTTTCAGAGCACCTGTGAGGTCAAAAGCACTTTTTAGCAATATTGAGATTTATTTGTGCTTTTCATTATATTGACATTTATACTGATGATGCAAGTGTAAAAACTGTGGGCACCAAGGCATTAACCAAGGAGTGGCACCAAAGTGTGGAAGTAATTATTGCATTGTTCAGGGCTGTGAAATGAAATGTAGTCACATAAAAATCTATTTTGTTTGTGAATATTTTTAGTGAAACACTGAAAATTACTAAATTTGTTAAAGCTTGACCCTTGAGTACATATCCTTCTAATATTCTGCATAATGAAATTGTAAGCAGGTATAAAGCACTTTGGCTGTATACCAAAGTACTGAATTATGGAGGTTGTCTAGAGAAAAAGAACTTGTGTGATTACATTGCAAGTGGAACTAGCCATTGTTTTATAGAACAATATTTTTTACATAAAAGAATGACAGACAAACTATGGTTATTCAGACTTCGGTATCTGCAGGCACTTTCTCAAATTTGAACAAAGTGAACCTGTCAATTCAGGTAACACTCTTGACAGTATTGTTGCCAAAGATATAATGAGCTTTCAAGTGAAATTAGAATTTCTTTAAAAATGTGTACCAACTTCCCATACAGGTAAAGAATTTTTGATCAGGTTAGTGGTGATATTAATGAGTGTTATTTAAAAACATTAAATAACAACATATGTCAGCATTTGAAAAATCTCAGTGGTAACTCAGTGAACCAATATTTTGTAAGTGAAAAATTCATATTACAATTCCTGGGTGAAATAAATGCTCAACATACAAGATAGAGGAATGGATTTACTATGGAAAACTCATTGGTAGGGTTTCATATTTTACACTGCAATAACCTTTAAGAAGATACAGCTTGTTGAATTTGGTTTTAGTAGCAAAAAAAACCAAATACCTCCTTTTATTTCAAAACAGTCTTAAATTTTTCCTTTCCAATTTTTTAGATGTATTTATTTGACAGGTAGAGTTATAGACAGTGAGAGAGAGAGAGACAGAGAAAAGGGTCTTCCTTCTGTTGGTTTGCTCCCCAAATGGCCGCCTCGGCTGGCGCTGTGCCGATCCGAAGCCAGGAGCCAGGTGCCTCCTCTTGGTCTCCCACAGGGGTGTAGGGGCCCAAGCACTTGGGCCATCCTCCACTGCCTTCCCGGGCCACAGCAGAGAGCTGGAGTGGAAGAGGAGCAACCAGGACTAGAACCTGGTGCCCATATGGGATGCTGGTGCCACAGGTGGAGGATTAACCAAGTGAGGTACAGTGCTGACCCCCCTTTCCAATTTTATAGCTGTGTGTTTCTGTATTTTCATTTATAAAATAAAATATTCCAAGAAATTGAATATAGACACAGATGAGAGAATGTAGCACTTTTATTTAGCCAGATGTGACACAGATTTTCAAAAATGTAAACTGATGCCATTTTCTCACATTACTTATGTATTAGAAAGTTTCATTAATGTTTATGAAATGTGTCACTTACATTACTATTTAATGGATCTATTATCAGTTTCAAATTATGTTTTTATTTATTTATTTGAGGGTCAAACAGAGAGAGAGAGGTAGAGAGAGAGAGAGAGAGTGCTCCCATGATGCTTGCAATAGTCTTCCAGACTAGAGCTGTGAGCCAGAAACTTAATTTAGGTCTCCCACCTTTGTAGTAGAAACTGAATTGCTTGAGCCATCAACTGCTGTCTCATAAGTTGTAGGCAAAGCAGGAAGCTGGGATTGGGAGCAGAGCTGGGAAGTAAACCCAGACACTGTGATTTGGGATGTGGGTGTCCCAAATTGTGGCGTAACTGCTAGATCCAATGCCCACCTTGGAATTATTATTTTAAATGAATGAATAATCATTCTAATTTTTCTCATTTTTAATCTCTAATGTAAATATCAGTAGGTATAATGCATATGATTGAACACTTTTTTTGGCGGCCTTGAATTTTTAGGAGAATAAATTGTAAACAAAAAGTGAGAACTGTTGGTCTGAGCAAAACTAAAGAAAATGAAAAAAAATTATATTTTATTTGGGGAGGAGGGCTGCTCGTTCACTCCATATGGACTTACAATGCCTAGGGCTGGACCTGGCCAAAGCCAGGATCCAGGAATTCAGTCATGTGGGTGTCAGAGACTTAGCTGCTTACACCATCACCTGCTGCCTATCAGGGTATGAACAAGCAGGAAGCTAGAATCAGAAGCAGAGCTGAGACTCAAATCCACACACTGTAACATGGGATACTGGTGTCTTAAGCAACATCTTAACTACTAAACAAAATGCTGGCCCCTGAAAGATATTTTTTATACTGGAGTTGACTCTTTCTACAGGGTAAAATAAGCTAAGACTTATCATTCTTCTTAATTGTAGAATTTAGTGATACTGAATAATTCTGTTTATTGTTCAGCCACCACCATTGTTCATACCCAAGATTCTTTATCTTGCCACATGGAACCTCTATATCCATTAAAGAGCAACTCTTCATTACTTCTTTACTTAGTCCATGGAATCATCACTTTTTTTTTCTGTCTGTATTTGACTATTCTAAATACCACATAGAGGTGGAATCATGCAGTATTTGCCTTTAGTAATTATCAGCTTCCCTTATGTAGCCTATTGTCCTCAAGGCTCATTCACATTGTAACATGTTTCAAAATTTCCTTTCCTTTTAAGGCTGAATAATATTCCATTGTATATATACACTGCATTTTGTTTACCCATTTATCTGTCAGTTGACTCAGGCTCCCTATATATTTTGGCTGTTGTGAATAATGTTGCCTTGAATGTGAATACACAAATATCTTTTTTGAGCCATTGCCTTCCATTCTTTTGGACATGTACCCAGAAGTAGAATTGCTGGATCATACAATAATACTATTTATTTTTGAGGAACTCCCATACTAATTTATCAAACTACTGAAACGTTTCACATTCCTATCAACAGTGCCCAAGGGTTCTTATTTCTTTACTTCTTTTCTAACAGTTGTACTTTCTGATTTTGTTTTTAGTTTAAATATATTCCCTCATAGATGTGAGATAGCATTTAATTGTGGTTTTGAATGGCATTGCCTTGGTGATTAGTGATGTTGAACATCTTCTTATGTGCTTATTACCCTTTCATATGTCTTCTTTGGAGAACTGTCTATTCAACTCCTTTATCCATTTTTTTTAACAGGGCATATGTTTTGATTGTTCAGTTGTAGGAATTCTTTCTATTTTATGGATATTAGTCCCATATCAGATAAATGACTTGCAGTTATTTTCTCCAATTCTATGGGTTGCATTTTTGCCCTATTTATTCAGTCCTTTGTTGCACAGAAGTTTTAAAATTTTATTTAATCCAATTTCTCTAGTTTTACTTTTGTAACCTATGTTTTGGCATCAAATCTAAGAAACCACTGCAAAATCCAGGTAAGAAAATATCCTGTGTTTTATTTTAGGAATTTTTTTTAAGATCTATTTTATTTATTTGAAAAGCAGAATTACAGAGAGAGGGAGAGACCCATCTGCTGGTTCATTCCCCAAATGACCGCAATGACCAGTGCTGGGCCAGATGGAAGCCAGGAGCCAGGAGCTTTTTCCAGGTATTCCATGTGTGTGCAGGGGTCCAACCATTTGGGTCATCTTCTCTGCTTTCCCAGGCATATTAGCAGAGAGCCAGATTGGAAGTGGGGCACCCAGGACTCAAACTGGCACCCATGTGGGATGCCGGAGCTGCAGATAGCAGTTTAACTCACTGTGCCACAAAGCTGACCCCTTTGGAAGTATTTTTAGTATCTGTTACAACTATTTTTAGGTATTCAACCCATTTTGAGTTCATTTTTGTACAGGTATAAGGTGAAGGAGTCCAATTTCTTTACGTATAAATACCAGTTTTCCCAGCACTATTTATTGAAAAGACTGTTCTTTCTCCAGAAGTCATTTGAAAGGCCTGCGCTGCAGCTCAATAGACTAATCCTCCGCTTGCAGTGTCGGCACCCCAGGTTCTAATCCTGTTTGGGGCGCTGGATTCTGTCCCGGTTGCTCCTTTTCTAGTCCAGCTCTCTGCTGTGGCCCAGGAGTGCAGTGGAGGATGGCCCAAGTGCTTGGACTCTGCACCCACATGAGAGACCAGGAGGAAGCACCTGGCTCCTGGCTTTGGATCAGTGCGGTACGCCGGCTGCAGCGGCCATTGGAGGGTGAACCAACGGCAAAGGAAGACCTTTCTGTCTGTCTCTCTCTCTCACTGTCTACTCTGCCTGTCAAAAAAAAAAAAAAAAAAAAAAGAAAGAAAAAGTCATTTGACAATATATTTGAGATGTTATTTCTATACTTCATTTTCTATAGGTCTATATGTTTTTCTCTATTCCAGTACCACACAGGTTTTTTTTAATTTATTTTTTATTTGAGAGGCAGAGTTATGGACAGAGAGAGGGTAGACAGATCTTCCATCCACTGATTCACTCCCCAAATGGCTGCAACTGCCAGAGCTGGGCCGATCCAAAGCTAAGAGCCAGGAGTTTCTTCTGGCTCTCCCATGTGGGTACAGGGATCCAAGCACTTGGGCCATCTTCCGCTGCTTTCTCAGGCCATATCAGAGAGCTGGACTGGAAGTGGAACAGCCAGTGTCCAACTGGCGCCTATATGGGATGCTGGCACTGCAGGCAGCAGCTTTACCGGCTATGCTATAGTGCCGGCTCTCTCAGTTTTGAATAATGTAAACTTATAATAATAAGTTTTGAAATCAGGCAATGCATATCCTCCAGCTTTTATTCCTCTTTTCAGAATTGGCTATTTGAGGTCCCTTGAAATTGCATATGAATTTTTGGATAGTTTTTTTCTGTATAAAATAAGGCCATTGGAATTTTGATAGGAATTATTTTGTCTCTGTAAGTCACTTTGAGTAATAATATCTTAATAGTCTTTCTACTTATTATGTCTTTAATTTCTTTCAGCAGTGTTTTTGTAGTTTTCAGTATTTTGCCTGTTTAATTAAGTTTATTCATAAATATTTTACTCTTTTTATGGTTCAAGAGGGTTTACAAGAAGCATTTATTGAACATAAGCACTGTTCTGGGGATTTTAAGTAGAGTATCACATAAAATCACATTCTAGATTGATTTATATTAAAGAAAGAGAGAAAAAATCTATTGTAATATGTGTTATAAAGGAGATTTTACAAGATGTTATTGGACCATATAGGCCTATAATTTTTAAACCAACTTGAGATACCAGACATGTCATCTTGCAAGTTGTATATAAATGAAACCTTGATGAAAAATGAGGTTTGAAGAATAGAGGGAAAGATCCCTAAACAATTAGAGATGTGAAACAGCGGGATGTATATAGCACTGTAATATAGTGTATGTTGACACTGAGTAGAGTACCCAAAGAGGAGGTGAAGGGAAGGAGACTGGAAAAGTCACACAGAATCAAGTCTTGATGGCTTAGGTCCAAACTGCTGCTTCTCTTAAAATGTACATGTTATCAAACCTAAGAAATCTCATTGACACGTCCCCCTCTTTCCAGGTTGAGTTGGGTCCCCACTGCTATGCTCCCTTTAATACAGTGTGCAAAGAACTCTCTTAATGCACTTATTCTAGTCTATTTATATCCTTAACATAGTATCTAAATTGAGCACCTTTACTTTGTTTGAACAGATAAGTTATACAGTAACAGTAATGTTTTAGGAAGATAATTTTTGTTGCTTTTGTCTGATATTCAAGACTTACATAGGAGACACAGAGGACCACTGGGAAGGTGTCATACTGACTAGGGCCTGGCTCTGGAAATGGGTGAAAATAGGCTGCAATGTGAGAATGTGAAGCATTCTGCATTTTGTGAAAATAGATGTTTCTAGTGAAGCGTAGCTGTAGGGTATAATGCTGAATGATCAAGTTGAGCTCCAAAGAAAGACCAGTATTCATAGAAATTTGAGGTTCAGTATGAAATAATTAAGCTTTTTATCTCTAAGGTAAAATGCAATCAGAACGTGAGACTTGGAAGATAAAATGCAAAAAAGACTGTGTAAATTATTAAGAGAGGTTTGAGGAGAATTTGAAGTGCTTGAAAACAGAAGTGGTCTCTCATGGAAAGCCCCTGCTTGACTCAAGGCAGTACATGTTTTTTAGACATGAAGCTGAACTAACCATCTGTCTTTTTCCACCTCCCAGTGCTAGTGCTCAGGCTTGGTTGCTGATGTCGAGGGCTGCTTTCCTACATCTATCCATCTGCACCTACTGTGTTATGTGAAGACTTCTAGTTTTTCTTTGCTGTAACAAGGCAAAATCATTTTAGAAAATAGGTTTTCTCAACAATTTCAGAGTGTGGTATTAATCTTTTATAGACTGCTGTAAAATAAAGTCATTGATACTTCACATTTTTAAAAGAAAGAAAAATGTGCAAAATTATTCAAGGTGACGGAAACCACCTTCAACTTTTTGTATGCCAGCAATGCACATTTTTATGGGGTGACCTTGAATCATAACAGTGAAAAGAATCAGTTAAAATATATTAGGGCTACTGTAAGTCTGCCATGAAAAAGGAAAAGTAAAAAGAACCTCTATAAAGTAAAATTCTTATAATCTATGATTTTAAAAATCATATACTATAATGAGAGAATATCAGTCTTTATTTTAGAAATCTGCTAACAACAAGGTAAAAACAACTTTAGTTAATGTGTACAATGTATTAAAAATAAAGTGATATAGAAATTCAATACATGGATTTATTACTGTTTTGGCTTTGTAATCATTAAATTTTACCCACAGTTTTTTTTTTTTTTTCCAAAATCACGTCATTTACTACTCAAATACCTAAGTTGGGCTTTTACCAGTACATGGAGCTTTCTTTAGAATTGACTATGCACTAGGCCATAAAACAAATCTCAGCAAATTCAAAAAAATTGAAATGCCATCCATCTTCTCCAACCACAAGGGAGTGAAGCTGGAATCAGCAACTCAAGAATCTCTAGAACATATGAAAACATATGGACACTGAGCAACATGCTGCTGAATGAACAGTGGATCACAGAAGAAAAAAAATCAAAAAATTTCTGAAAACAAATGAAGATGACAACACAACGTATCAAAACTTATGGGGTATAATAAAAGCAGTGTTAAGAGAAAAGTTTATAGGAATTGGTGCCTACATGAAGAAATTGGAAAGGCAGCAAATAAATGAACTATCAATGTATCTCAAGGATCTAGAAAAACAACAGCAAAGCAAACCCAAAACTATTCAGAGAAAAGAAATAAGTAAAATTAGAGAAGAAATCAACAAAATTGAATAAAAATACAGAAGATTAGCAAAATGAAGAGCTAGTTTCTTGAAAAATTAAACAAAATTGATATACCATTGGCCTAACTAAGCAAAAAAAAAAAAAAAAAGGAGGTAGAAGATCACAATCAATAAAATTAGGGAAGAAAAAGGACATGTAACAACAAACACAACAGAAGCAAAAAGAATCATCAGAAGCCACTACAAAGAGCTGTATGCCAACCAACTGGGAAACCTAGAAGAAATGAATAGATTCTTAGACACATACAATCTACCTACATTGAGTCATGAAGACATAGAAAACCTAAAAAGACCCATAACCAAGACAGAAGTTGAATAAGTAATAAAGGCCTTCCCAACAAGGAAAAACCCTGGTTTCACTGCAGAATTATACCAGATATTTAAAGAACTAACTCCAATTCTCAAATTATACAAAAACAATTGAAAGGGACAATCTTCACAAATTCTTTCTATGATGCCAACCTCACCTTAGTTCCTAAACCCAGAAAAGATGCAACAGAGAAAGAGAACTACAGACCAGTTTCCATGATGGAATTAGATGCAAAAATCCTCAACAAAATTGTGGCCAATTGAATTCAGCTACACATCAGAAAGATCATTCACCCAGACCAAGTGGGATTTACCCATGGTATTCACGGATGGTTCAGCATTTACAAATCAATCAATATGATACATCACATTAACAAATTGAAGAACAGAAATCATATGATTATCTCAAAAGATGCAGAGAAAGCATTTGAAAAATACAACACTCTTTCATGATGAAAACCTTAGGCAAATTAGGTATAAAAGGAATATTCCTCATCACAATCAAGGCAATTTATGAAAAACCCACGGCCAGCATCATATTGAATGGGGAAAAGTTGGAAGCATTCTAACTTCCACTGAGATCCGGTACCAGGCAGGGATACTCACTCTTACCACTGCTATTCAGTATAGTTCTGGAAGTTTTAGCCAGAGCCATTAGGCAAGAAAAGGAAATTAAAGGGATACAAATTGGGAAGGAGGTCAAACTATCTGTATTGGCAGATGACATGATTCTATATAAGGGGATCCAAAAGACTTCACTAAGAGACTATTAGAATGCATAGAAGAGTTTGGTAAAGTAGCAGGTTATAAAGTCAGTACACAAAAATCAACAGCCTTTGTATACACAGACAATACCAAGGCTGAGATTGAGCTTCTAAGATCAATCCCATTCACAATAGCTACAAAAAAATCAAATACCTTGTAATAAATTTAACCAAGGATGTCAATAATCTCTATGATGAGAATTATAAAACATTAAAGAAGGAAATAGATGAAGATAGAAAAAATAGAAAAGTCTTCCATGTTCATAGATTAGAAGAATCAATATCATCAAAATATCCATTCTTCCAAAAGCAATTTACAGATTCATTGTGATACCAATCAAAATACCAAAGACATTCTTCTCAGATTTAGAAAAAATAATGCTGAAATTCATATGGAGGCATAAGAAACCTCAAATAGCTAAGCAATCTTATACAGCAAAAACAAAGCCAGAGGCATCACAATGTTGGGTTTCAAGACATACTACAAGGCAGTTATAATCAAAACAGCTTGGTACTGGTACAAAAATAGATAGATAGACAAATGGAATGAAAAAGAAACACCAGAAATTAATCCAAACATCTACAACTAACTTATATTTGACCAAGGAGCTAAAACCAATCCCTGGAGCAAGGACAGTCTCTTCAACAAATGGTGATGGGAAAACTGGATTTCCACATGGAGAAGTATGAAGCAAGACCCCTTACCTTACACCTTACACAAAAATACACTCAGCATGGGTTAAAGATCTAAGTCTATGACCTGACATCATCAAATTATTAGAGAACACTGGGAAACACTTCAAGACATTGGCAAAGGCAAAGAGTTCTTGGAAAAGACCACAGAAGCACAGACAGTCAAAGCCAAAATTAATAAATGGGATTATATCAAATTGAGAAGTTTCTGTACAGCAAAAAACACACTCAGGATAGTGAAGAGGCAATCAATAGAATGGGAGAAATTATTTGCAAACTGTGCAACTCATAAAGGATTAATAGCCAGAATATACAAAAAAAAATCAAGAAACTCCCCAGCAATAAAACAACACAGTTAAGAGTTGAGCAAAGGACCTCAATAGACATATTTCAAAAGAGGAAATCCAAATGGCCAACAGACACATGAAAAAATATTCAGGATCACTAGCAATCAGAGAAATGCAAATCAAAATCATAATGATACTTTACCTCACCTCAGTTAGAATGGCTTTCAAACAAAAATCAAGAAACAACAAATGCTGTCGAGGATGTGGGGAAAAAGGTACCCTAATCTACTCTTAGTGTTAATGTAAACTGGTAAAGCCACTATGGAAGACAGTATGGAAATACCTCAAAAATCTGAATATAGACCTATCATATGACCCAGCCATCCCACTCCTGGGAATTTACCCACAGGAAATGAAATCAGTAAACAAAAGAGTTATCTGCACCTCCGCGTTTATTGCAGCTCAATCCAAAATAGCTAAGACATGGAATCAACCTAAATGCCTATCAACTAAAGACTAGATAAAGAAATCATGGGATATGTACACTACAGAATACTACACAGCGGTTAAAAAAAATGAAATCTAGTCATTTACAACAAAATGGATGAATCTGGAAAACATCATACTTAGGAAATAAGCCAGTCCCAGGACAAATACCATATGTTCTCCCTGATCTATGAGAACTAATAAAGCACCTAAAACAAAATCTGTAGAAGTGAAATTGACACTTTGAGAAGGGATAATATGAGCTGCCCTTGTCATGACAGTCTAGGAACATTTTCATTTTGTTTTGTTTTGTTTTTTTTTTTTTTTCATACTATTTGTTATACTCTCTACTTAGTATAGAGTTAATCATATGTGTGCAAAGTCATTTGAAAATAGATCTCAGTAGAAAATAATAGTGGGAATACGAGAGGGAGGAGGAAGTTTATGACTGTAAAACTGAATAGTTCTGCATACATTCCTATAGACTTACTTCTAAGGGTATTGTTTAAAAACTTGTGGGACTCCAAATCCCATTATGCTTGGTGATAAAAATGTCATTTTAATTGTTAAAATGATCATATTAAAGTGAACATATAGATAAGATTAAGTGTTAAAGTGATCATATACATAGGATCAAGTGCCTGGTAATAATAATAGATAGAATTAAAAAGGAGAGAATATTCCAACATGGCAAGGAGTCCACACAGCAGACTAATAGAATGGCAATCACTTTAAGTAACACTCTGACCTCAGAGTCAGGCCTTAAGGCTTCCTGGTCTGGCTGAAAAGCTCAGGAGAGCATTTCAGGCATGGAAAGCCAAGACACTGTGGCAAAAAATGTTCTACATGAAGAATCTCTGTGAGTGAGACCCCAGCAGAAAGAAGGATGTGCTTTTCTCTAAAGGCAGGAGAGAACTTCCACTTTGCTATGGCTTTGGCTTTGTCCAAATACTGATGGAATTTGTAGACTCAAAAGGCTTTCACAGGTTAGGCAGCTCATGTCAAGAGCCTTGGATGATCACTGACATCATACATAAGAGTGTTAATTGTTAACAACAGGAGTCACTGTGTGCTATACTAACTCCCCATGCAGGACCTCTGTCCTCAATGAATTGTCTTTTGACAGTTAACTGTAAAACTAGATCTCAAACAGTTCTCTGTGTGTGTGTGTACAAATTGTTGAAATCTTTACTTAGTATAGAGTTGGTGTTCTGTGTACAAAGTTAATTGAAAATGAATCTTAATGGAGAATGGGACTGGCAATAGGAAAGGTCTTTGCAGCCATCTGGGATGGAAGATATCGCTCTCTTTTGGTCTCTCCCTCTGTTTCTGTAGCTCTGACTTCAAATAGATAAATGAATCTTTTTTTTTTAAAGTTCCTGTGTTACTGTTGGATAACATGAACCTCAGCCTGTAGTTGAACAATTGACAGTTCACAAGACTAATTTCTAACTGAGGACTGTTTGGCTTCAAAATCTGTGCTTTTTCCCTTGTACTTCATATGCTCTAGGAAAATGCATGACTAATTGTATAACTTGTGAAAAACGCATGATACCAAAATAAGCCGAAGGAGGAGATCAGTTGGACTGAAGGGATTAGATCATATAGAAAAGTAGTTTCTGTATATATCACACACACACACACACACAAAAAGAATCTTGGAAAGAGAAAGGAAAGAGCTATTTTATTCATATTTTTGTTATTAATGAAAATAATAACTATTATGATTTTATATGGAAGATTAATAACCAAGGTTTATATAAAATTTTATTTAAGTTATATAAGTTTCACGTGTTTTACATATAACAATTTAGCAACAAAATGACACTTCTACCCCTATCCTTTCTCTCACCCACCCTGCAACCCTTCCTCCTCCTCCCTCTCACATTCTCACTCTTAATTTTTACCAAGCTCTATTTTGTTTACTTAATAGTATAGTTAACCCTATACTAAGTAAAAGAGTTCAATAAATAGTAAGTAGAGAAAAGCTAATCAAAACAATGTTCCTCAACAGAATAAACAAGGGCTGTCTTGCAGAGTTTCACCATTCTTCTCTAGTAATTTGAGGGTATCAGGTTGTAGATTTAGGTCTTTGATCCATTTTGAGTGGATTTTTGTGTAAGGTGTTAGGTAGGGGTCTAGTTTCATAATTCTGCATGTGGAGATCCAGTTTCCCCAGCACCATTTGTTAAAGGGATTGTCCTTATTCTAGGAATTGATTTTAGATCCTTTGTCAAAGATAAGTTGGTTGTAGATGCATAGATTGATTTCTGGAGTTTCTATTCTGTTCCATTGGTCTACAAGTCTTGTTTTGCATAAGAGCCAGGCTGTTTTGATTATAACTGCCATTTAGTATGTCTTGAAGCCCAGTATTGTGATGCCCCTGGGTTTGTTTTTGCTGCTTAAGATTGCTTTATTGGCTCAGTTCCTTAGCTCTCCCCCATTGATATGTAAATCCAGATATTTGGGGTTTCTGGTTTTTCCATATGAATTTTAGCATCATTTTTTTTTCTAGATCTGTGAAGAACATCATTGATACCTGAGGATCACACTGAATCTGTAAATTGATTTTGGTACTATGGACATTCTGATGATATTGATTTTTCCAATCCATGAACATGGAAGACTTTTCCTTTTAAAAAAATATTTATTTATTTGAAAGCAGAGTTGCAGAGAGGCGGAGGCAGAGAGGGAGAAAGAGACACACAGAGAGAAGTCTTCCACCTGCTGGTTCACTCCACTGATGGCTGCAATGGCAGAGCTGCACTAATCTGAAACCAGGAGCTAGGAGTTTCATCTGGGTCTCCTATGCAGGTTTAGGGGTCCAAGGACTTGGGCAATCTTCTACTGCTTTTCCAGGCCATTTCAGAGAGCTGGGTCAGAAGTGCAGCAGCCAGGACTCGAACCAGCACCCATATGGGATGCTGGCACTGCAGGCTATGCCACATTAGTGGCCCCAATTTTTCCATTTTTAATATCTCCTCCTAATTCTTTTTTTTATTGTTTTGTAATTTTCATCATAGAGCCTTTGACATCCTTGGTTAAATTATTCCAAGGTATTTAATTGTTTTTGGTGCTATTGTGAATGGGACTGATCTTAAAAGTTCTTTCTTAGCTCTGACATTATGTATACAAATGCTATTGATTTTTTCCATGTTGATTTTATATCCTGACACTTTACCAAACTCTTTTATGAATTCCAATAGTGTCTCAGTGGAGTCTTTTGTAACCCCTATATATAGAATTATGGCATCTTCAAAAACAGTTTGATTTATTCCTTTCCAATTTGTATCCCTTAGATAACTTTTTCTTGCATAATGGCTCTGGCTAAAACTTCTGGGACTATATTAAATAGCGATGGTGAGGGTGGGCATCCTTATCTGGTTCCAGATCACAGTGGGAATGCTTTTACCTTTTCCCCATTCAAAAGGATGCTGGCTGTAGATTTGTCATCATTTCCCTTGATTGTGTTGAAGAAGGTTCCTTCCATACCTATTTTGCTTAAGATTTTCATCATGAAAGGATGTTATGTTTTGTCAAATGCTTTCTCTGCTTCTATTGAAATAATCATATGGTTTGTTCAGTTTGTTTATGTCATATATCATACTTATTGATTTGTGAATGCTGAACCATCCCTGCATACCAGGGATAAATCCTACTTGGTCTGGGTGAATGATCTTACTGATATGTTGTTGGATTCATTAGATAATATTTTCTTGAAGATTTTTGCATCTATGTTCATCAAGAATATTGGTCTACAGTTCTCTTTCTCTGTTGTATTTTTTTTCTGAGTTAGGAATTAAGGCAATGCAGGCTTCATAGAAGGAGTTGGAGAGGATTTCCTCAATTTCAATAGTTTTGAAAAGCTCGGGAGAATTGGAATTACTTCTTTAAATGTCTGGTAGAATTGAGCAGTGAAGCTGTCCGGTCCTGGGCTTTTCTTTGTTGGGAGGATCATTGTTACTAATTCAATTTCATCTTGGTTATTGCTTTGTTTATGTTTTCTATGTTCTCATGACTCAATTTTGGTGATTGTATGTGTCTAGGAATCTATCCATTTCTTCTAGGTTTCCTAGTTTGTTGGCATGCAGCTCTTTGTAGTAATTCCTGATGATTCTTTTTATTTTGGTGTTACCTGTTGTTACATTTCCTTTTGCATCTCTGTTTTTATTGATTTGCATCTTCTACCTTTTTTTGATGAATTGAGACAATGATGTATTGATTTTGTTTATTGTTTCAATAAATCAGTTCTTTATCTCACTGATCTTTTGTATTTTTTTGTTTATTTATTCTCTAATTTTAATTATTTCTTTCCTCTTACTAATTTGGGATTTGGTTTGTTGTTATCTTTCTAGGTCATTGAGATGTAGTGATAGCTCATTTATTTGGTGCCTTTCCAATTTCTCGATGTAGTCTCTCTCTCTCTCTCTCTCTCTCTCTCTCTCTCTTTTGACAGGAAGAGTGGACAGTGAGAGAGACAGAGAGAAAGGCTGCGGCCGGCGCACCATGCTGATCTGAAGCCAGGAGCCAGGTGCTTCTCCTGGTCTCCCATGCAGGTGCAGGGCCCAAGGACTTGGGCCATCCTCCACTGCACTCCTGGGCCACAGCAGAGAGCTGGACTGGAAGAGGAGCAACCAGGACAGAATCCAGCGCCCCGACCGGGACTAGAACCCAGTGTGCCGGCACCAAAAGGCGGAGGATTCGCCTATTGAGCTGTGGCGCCAGCTGATGTAGTCTCTTTTAACACTGCTTTTTCTGTATCCCACAAGTTTTGATATATTGTATTGTTATTTTCATAAATTTTTTGATTTCTTCAGTGACCCACTGTTCATTCAGGAGCATGTTGTTCAGTCTCCATGTGTTCGTGTATGATCTTGAGATTCTTGAGTTGTTGATTTCTAGCTTCATTCCATTGTGGCCAGAGAAGATGATTATGATTTTTTTTTAATTTGCTGAGGATTTATGGCCTAGTATGATCTGTCCTAGAGAAAGTTCCACGCACTGATGAGTAGGATGCAGAGCCATTATAAAGAGAAGGCAGTGAGAGACAGCAGCAAAACTCAGATAAACTAGCAGGACCCCTCACAGGGACTGTGGCTTTTGTAAAGTAATTAATATGCCACCTTCGTTTACTTTCCACTCTTATATCTTGCCAGTGCCTTCTTTTGGCTAAAACAATACGAAATCAAGGAGACTGGAGCCTATTAATGACAAGCAAATGGACTGTCTGAAAAGATAAGTCTGACTATGTAATTTGTGGAGTCCAGTGCAAATTCAAAATTTAAGGTCCTCTTTGCAAAAAAAAGCAATTAATGTGAAAAATTTCAAAATGGCTACAGTAGAGAAATAACCAAGCGCAGAATCCTTCTGAGTGTATAGAACCCTATGTGACTGTGTAGTTCACATATGCATGAAGCCAGTCATCTCCCAGGACATATGAAAAATGGACAAGGATACAGAGGGCATGAGAAACAAATGAAGACAACTAGCCTATACTGTTTTACCAAGGACAGGTAAACACTCAACTGTAGTCTATTTGTCCATAGTGTTTTATATTGTTATTGAAAGGATTAAATGAAATGATATATGCCATTTGTGCAAGTATTGGCTGGCAAAGTAAAATTAGCCACTAAATACTTGCTACTATTTTTTATTGTTTTTTTTTTAACTTTTATTTAATGAATATAAATTTCCAAAGTACAGCTTATGGATTACAATGGCTTCCCCCCCATAACATCCCTCCCACCCGCAACCCTCCCCTTTCCCACTCCCTCTCCCCTTCCATTCACATCAAGATTCATTTTCGATTCCCTTTATATACAGAAGATCAGTTTAGCATACATTAAGTAAAGATTTCAACAGTTTGCTCCCACACAGAAACATAAAGTGGAAAATAATAGATGATTTTTTAAATGATGATGAAATCAGATCAGACCTATTGTCATGTTTAATCCCAGTGAGAGTCAAGTCGGGAATTGATAATTTCTTCTTCTTCTTCTTCTTTTTTTTTTTTTTTTTTTTTTTTTACAGAAGATCAGTTTAGTATGCATTAAGTAAAGATTTCAACAGTTTGCACCCCCATAGAAACACAAAGTGAAATATATTGTTTGAGTACTCGTTATAGCATTAAATCTCAATGCACAGCACATTAAGGACAGAGATCCTACATGAGGAGTAAGTGCACAGTGACTCCTGTTGTTGACTTTACCAATTGACACTTCTGTCTATGGCATCAGTAATCTCCCTATGCACCAGTCATGAGTTTCCAAGGCTATGGAAGCCCTCTGAGTTCTCCGATTCTTATCTTGTTTAGACAAGGTCATAGTCAAAGTAGAGGTTCTCTCCTCCCTTCAGAGAAAGGTACCTCCTTCTTTGAAGACCTGTTCTTTCCACTGGGATCTCACTCACAGAGATCTTTCATTTAGGTGGTTTTTTTTTTTTTTTTTTTTTTTGCCAGAGTGTCTTGGCTTTCCATGCCTGAAATACTCTCATGGGCTTTTCAGCCAGATCTGAATGCCTTTAGGGCTGATTCTGAGGCCAGAGTGCTGTTTAGGACATCCACCATTCTATGAGTCTGCTGAGTATCTCACTTCCCATGTTGGATCATTCTCCCCTTTATTTATTCTATCGGTTAGTGTTAGCAGGTACTAGTCTTGTTTATGTGTTCCCTTTGACTCTTAGTCCTTTCATTATGATCAATTGTGAACTGAAATTGATCACTTGGAATAGTGAGATGGCATTGGTACATGCCACCTTGATGGGATTGAATTGGAATCTCCTGGTATGTTTCTAACTCTACCATTTGGGGCAAGTCAGCTTGAGCATGTCCCAAATTATACATCTCTTCCCTCTCTTATTCCCACTCTTATGTTTAACAGGGATCACATTTCAGTTAATTTTCAACACTTAAGAATAACTGTGTGATAATTACAGAATTAAACCAGTCATATTAAGTAGAAGAGACAAAAAAAAACTACTAAGAGGGATAATGTATTAAGTTGTTCATTAACAGTCAGGGCTATGCTGATCAAGTCACCGTTTCTCATAGTGTCCATTTCACTTCAGAAGGTTTCCTTTTTGGTGTTCAGTCAGTTGTCACTGGAGATTCCTCAGAAACCTGAATATAACCCTACCGTTCGACCCAGCCATCCCACTCCTTGGAATTTACCCAAAGGAATTTAAATTGGCAAACAAAAAAGCGGTCTGCATCCTAATGTTTATTGCAGCACAATTCACAATAGCCAAGACCTGGAACCAACCTAAATGCCCATCAACGGTAGACTGGATAAAGAAATTATGGGATATGTACTCTTTAGAATACTATACTGCAGTAAGAAACAACAAAATCCAGTCATTTGCAACAAAATGGAGGAATCTGGAACACATCATGCTGAGTGAAGTAAGCCAGTCCCAAAGGGACAAATACCATATGTTCTCCCTGATCGGTGACAACTTGCTACTATTTTTAACATTCCAATTGTATACAGTTTATTGTAAAAAATAGGATTTCGTTCTTTTTTATAGTCTATTTCAGTTAAAGAATGGTATGTTACTGAACAAGAATGTAAAAATTTTTACCCCAAATAAAAATGAGAATTAATTACATATATAACCTCAAACATTACACTTTTATCCTTACCTCATAAAAAGTAAAATAAAATAAATTATCCTGCTTTAAATCTCTATTGAAGGAGATAAGATGTTTATAATGGCAATACAGTGTATTTCTCACTCCTCTAGTGATTTCACTCAGGCTTCTGGCTTTTAATCATCATTTATATTCTTCTATTAGTTTTTCATTACTAAAACAAAGCATATAAGACAAGCTACTTATTAAGGAAAGATTTTTTTGGCTATAATTGTGGAGGTTCATAGTCCAAGATTGAGTGGACCCCATTCATTGGCCATCTGGTGAGGCCCAGGGGTGGCAAAGGTAGAGCATGTGCAGAGGAAGGGTCCCATGGTGAGCCAGAAAGCAGTGAGAGTGGCTGGACACAACTTGGCTCTTAGAACCCTCTTGTGAGAACCACTCTCTGAGGGCTGCCCCAGTGACATAGCAACCTTCCATGAGGCTCATTTTTTGCATACCGTAATTGGACTGTTTCTAAACTTTTGGTATACTTGATTTATGACTTTGGGAATTAAATAGTTGTATGATTTGGTGAAACATATCTTACTAAAACCAAAGCAATGTTGGCAAATCACAAATTTCTATCTCTAGCCTAGATTTCCTTTTAGAACTCCTGACTTGTGTGTTTAGCCCAATTTAATATTTTCCCCTGAATGTTAAATTTAACCTCTGAAACTGGGTTACTGCTCTATGCTCCAAAATTGTTCTGTATACATATTCATCTTCAGTTAATTTCTTTATTCTTCCTGTTTATTAGGCCAAACCTTGGAGTGTGCTCAATGTCTTTTTCTCATATGCAATATGCAATCTATTAGGAGAGCCTCTTAACATTACTTCAAAATCCAAGTACCGTTTACTTTCTCCACTGCTACTCCCCTGTTTTAAGGCACTATCATTTGTCTCTTGGAGTATTGCAATAGCCTCTAAGCTGCTTTGATTATCTGTTTCCCTGAATTGCGTGTGCTTTGCCTATATTGATTCTCAACACAACAGCAAGAATAATCATTAGAAATGTAAGTCGGATTGTGTTACTTTTTTGCTCAAAATCTGAAATGACTTCTCAGTTTATTCAGAGTGGAAGACAAAATCTCGGAGGCCTTCTGTTATATGACTCTTTCTGTTTATTTGGCCTCATCTTTTACTACCTCTGCCCCTTACTGACTGTGATTAGCCACACTGGATCACACAGATCCTACTCCCTCCCCTTCTGCTCCTTATTCCCCTTCACTTTGTTCCATTTTTTTTTTCTTATTCCAGAGCACCTATCACATTTTAAAACACATTTTAATTTGCTTAGTTATTGTCCTGTCTTTAAATCTTATTGTGTACACCTCATGATGGCAGGGAACCAATTTCCTCTTTTTTTTTTTTCTTTCAAAATTATCTATCTGCTGTGCACAGAATAGTCCTTGACCCATAGTAGCCACTCAAGATTGGCTAAATGACTGAAAAATAAGTTTATGTGCCCCCTCTCTTTTTAAAGCTGTTTGAAGGAATATGTAGGGAGAAAATTTTATGCCCAATCTGTTTGCAGATTGATAAAGCAATCAGAATTATGCTCAGATAGATACAAGGTATTTTCCATGTGTAGAAAGATCTTGAGAATTACTGTAAAATATCCAGATTTAATACTTCCCAGAAAGAATGTAAAAGTTTTTTCCCTTATTTTCACCATGCAGAATGTTCATGTAGCAAAAAAAAAAAAAAAAAAAAAAAAAAAAAATAGGAGCCTGCTTTGTGGTGCAGCAGGTTTAGCTGCTGCCTGTAATGCCAGCATCCCATATCAGAGCTCCAGTTTGAGTTGTGGCTGCTCCATTTTCGATATAGCTCCCTACTAATGCATCTGGGAAGATATCACATGATGGCCCAAGTATTTGGACCTCTGCCACCCCTGTGGGAGAGCAGGATGAAGTTCCAGGCTCCTGTCTTCCTCCTGCCGTAGCCCCAGCTGTGTGGCTGTATGGGGAATAAACCAGCGCATGCAAGATTCTCTCTCTCTCTCCCTCCCTCCACCCTCCCTCCCTCCACCCATCCATCTTTCCTTTCCTCTCTGTCTCTCCTTTTCTCTTTGTGTTATTCTTCCTTTCAAGTAAGTAAAATAAGCCTTTAAGAAAAACAACAATGAATTTTATAGTCAGAGTTGCGTTCCACACATGCCCTTGACACTTATACAGTGAATAACTTCGAATGAGACATTCACTCTGTGAGTCTCAGTTTTGTTATCTGTCAAATGAAGATAATAATGTTACATAAACCCTAAGGTTAAAGATCAGTGGATTAATATATGTAAACCATTTAGCTGAGTACATGCTATGGATCCAAAAATATTCCCATCTAGCCTCCTTGATTAAAAATGTGACTGACTGGGTTTCTTTTCAACAAGGAAAATATAAGCTTTGTGTTTCTACTGATATTTGAGACATTTTCAAACATAGTCTCCCAAGATGAGTAGTTAAAAAAAATAAAAAGGAGAGATGAACACTGTCCCCAAATGGGGCAATTCATTACTGAGACAGTGAAATTTCCCTTTTTGTTGGTTAAATAGAACAGAGGAAGTATGAAGATTTGCAGGTATTGCATTGATATTTGAGTCAGTGAATCAGTGGTAAACTGAGAATATGAAGTTCATTGACAAGTTCTCAGTAAACCAATCTAAAAATAGGTTTGTCTTCAGAGGAAGTTTTATCTATGGGATGATTTTCCAAAGAGGAAACATAAAGTGAAATGATAATGACAAAAGCAATATTTTCCAGTAAATTCAAATGGATTTTTGGAGTCATCAGTAACCAACAATAGTTGATAATTTGGAAATCTAATATTCGATCTGATCTATTTAATCAAGATGATCTATACTATACATTTGATTTATATAATAATTTTCAATTTTAATAAGATCAGTTCTATAATCAGATATCTATTCAAATCAATTATACAACTAGTAATAAGCCTGGAATTAAAACACACTATTTAGATTTTCTTACTAGATTTGTATCTAGTGTGATTATCTCTCCAAATACTGTTGTTCTTTTTCCTAGGAAATAGTTACTTAAGGCAGAGCAAATGGAAGAAACATGGCAGTATTTTTCAGCAATGATAAACTAAATATGAATATTCCTAACCTACTGAATAACTAGGGACAGAAGGAGCAAGTACCTCTTTTCTCTCTTTTTCCCTCTTTGAGGGGAACTTTATTTCAGAATCATAGTGTAAATATCATGTTGGTTGTCTGTAGCAGAACAATATAATTTATCTGGAAAAAAGCACAGGTCTATGAAGCTCTACATTTCTCTGGACTTACTCACTTGAGTGATTTCATCTCAAAGCCAGCAAAGAGTTCAAAGATACAGTTGGCAGAATAAAGTGATAAGATTGTCCTTTAGTGCCATAACTGTCTGCAAATTTACGTTGGTGAATCTTGATATTGGATGTGAACATCAAGGTAGAATGCACAGAAGTTTCTTCACAAAGATGTGACCACAGCAGAAGCACTCTAATCAATATGTACTCACCATTACTTTCCACAGTATAAATAATTGATTTATAAAATAGTTGGTCAAATCACTGTTGACTTTATTACTATGCGAGGCTTTTTTCCCAAGGTACCCTATAAATTATTGCTCTATATCCTTTCATTAAATCTAGCTTTGTATTTCAGCATTATGGAAAATTCTATGCTTGAATTCTCTATAAAGTCTTATTAGGCTGTCTATTAACCACAGGGGCTTTGAGCTTGATGTCTGAGTACTTTAATTGTCACTGTAATTGATTTTACCTTTGACTTGGCATGGTGATTTCTTTGTAATTTGTTGATGATTAATGACCATCCTCCAGTTATCGCTGCTCAGCTGGCCAGAAACAGAGCAATTGGTTTGTCTTGGCTCTTAACTTTTCTTAAGAGGCTAGAGATCATTGAGGGGGACTGTGTAAAAAGGCTTTTTACTTTCTGTGGCTTAACTGACTTTTAAGAAAAATATGGAGGTCAAACCTAAATAACATTCAAAATTTTCTACTTCATAGCACTTTGGTCAGTATATCAGTTTTAGAAAAGAAGATTTGTTTGTTTATTTGAAAGGCAGGGTTACAGAGAGAGAGAGAGGTAGAGACAGAGATATAGATAGATACTGATTTACCTTGTATCCGCTGGCTCACTCCCCAAATGACCACAATAGATGGGGCTGGGTCAGGCCAAAGACAGGAGCCTGGAACTCCTTCTGGGTTTCCTAGGTAGGTCAGGGGCCAAGGAATTGGATTCTCTGCCACTGCTTTCCCAGGAACACTAGTAGGGAGCCAGATTAGAAGTGGAGAAGCTGGGACTTGAATAAGCAGCCATATTGGATGCTGGCATTGTAGACAGCAGCTTAACCTGCTGTGCCACAATACCAGCTCTTTTTTTTATATTTTCTACTTCCCAAATCTTGTGTATGTTTTTAAAAATAACCTTTCACAAAAGTTATCACTTATTTAATTATATCACCCCTTTCTATACTATTGCTATATTTTAGATCTACCTTGATATTTTTAACTCCCAGAAATTCAACATTGTTATTTTAATTTGTAAAGTCAATATTTATTTAAGTTTATCCAAACTTTGCCATTTTCTTCATTCAGTACATCTTATATTGTAGACCTCACTTTTGTGATAATTTTCTTTCTATCTGAAGTACACACTAGAAATTTCTTAGTAAGGGTCTGTTAGTAAAATCTGCTGTGCCTGGAAATGTGTTTCACCTTCTTCTTGTGAGACAGTATCTCTAGGTTTTAAATTCTCTTTTTTCTAACCTTTTGAAGACATCATTTCTCTATCTTGTAGCAATCTTTGTTACTACTGAGAAGTCAGCTGTCGTTCTATCTGCTATCCAGTATGGTTCCTAAATTTCACTGTGACATATAGGTATGAATTTATATTTTTATAATGCTATTGAGTTATAATAGACTAAAATAAGCTATATACATTTAGAGTGTATAATTTTGATGTTGCCTGACAGAAAATGAACCACTTATATTCACCCATGAACCATCAAACCATTGCTACAATGAAAGCAGTGCATATATTATCACACCTAAAAGTCTCCTTGGAGTGTGTATATGGCCTGAAAGTTAAGATGCCCATGACCCACATTGGAGATCCTGGATTCAATGCCAAGCTCTGGCTCCTGACTCCAGCATCCTGATAATGCAAACCCTGGGAAACAATACTTATGGCTCAAGGAATTGGGTTCCTGTCACCTATATGGGATACCTGGATTGTATTGAGACCTGGCTTCAGCCTTGGCTCAACCATCACAGGCATTTGGGATAGGCCAGTGGATGATCTGCCTTTCTGTGTCTTTCTCTTAAATAAAGAAATAAATAAGTAAATAAATAATTAATTAAATTTTAAAAAACTTTTTAAAAGACCTTGCATGCCCCTTTACAATCTAACTCCTACATATCTTCTTCATGCAATCACTTCTGTCTTAGTTACATTGGATTTTCAACAATTTTATATAAATTTAATAATATGAAAATGCTTTTTAAAATATTTATTTATTTGTTTGAAATGTGACAGAGCAACAGATAGAATGATAATCTTCCACCTGCTGGTTCATTCTCCAAATGGCCACAATGGCCTGGTTAAATGTTAAGTGTTAAAGTTGGCAGAGCCAAGATGGCAGAATAGTGAGGGCGTGCACCGACAGTCCGGGAAAAGATAGTTTAATAAAAGTGGAGTTACGGAAGCCTCAGGAAAAGAATCAGGGAAAAACTGCAGAGGAAATTCTTCCGGATCTAGTGGCTGTGACTTGGAGGACCTAAGGGGAGAGCAAGGTCGCCCACCTCGTGGAAGCTGAGCCGTGGGACCCGCCAGGGCCACCGGACCCGCCGGACCCGCCAGACCCGCCGGAGCAGGCAGACCCGCCAGACCCGCTGGAGCAGCCGGAGCAGCCAGACCCGCCAGAGCTGCAGAGTCTGCGCGCCAGCACTGGAAGGGGAGGTGAGCTAAAAACCTCTCGGTAACCCCAGATATTGGCGGGGAAAGGCAGAAAAAGCCTGCGGAGAACGAGGCCTGAAACCCCATTGGGGAAAGCTCACCAGCCTGGCTGGAGGAGAGAAAAAAATTGAATAAATAAGGGGAACCTGCATGGACATTTAGCCTCCCTCTCCACTCACCTTACAAAGCCGAGCAAGACAAAGGGCAGGCACCATTTTACTTAAGTAAAGTGGTGCGCACCATTTTGCATATGTAAAGCAGGTGTCTCTCATTAGCCAAGCAGAAAAACCTGACTCTGGTAAGCAAATGAATACACACAGGGGCCAGAATTCATACATCAACTACTCTCAATTCCACTCAGCTGTGTGGAATTACTTCCCAACTGAGTCAAAAAAAAAAAAAAAAAAAAAAAAAAAGAGAGAGAGAGAGAGCCAGCAAGAGAACAATCAGGGTGAATCATCTATGGCACACCCTTAACCCTGTAGAACCAGAGCTCTCTGGCCACACCCATCACAACCTGTAAGGATCCATCAAAAGCAGACAGTCCTCTTAATCTAGAGTCACAGCATAACGAGAAGAAACCAAATGCAAAAGCCGAGGTAACAAGAACAAGGAAGACACTATGATGTCCCCAAATGAAATAGACACCCCAATTCAAGATTATGAAGATGATGAGATAGAAGAAATGCAAGAAGCGGATCTCAAAAAATTGATAAGAACATTAAAAAGTTCTCAAAAACAAATTCTCGAACTACAGAAATCCTTAATGGACAAGATAGAAAATCTCTTTCATGAAAATGAAGTATTAAGAAGGAATCAAAATGAAATGAAACAACTAGTAGAACATGAAACTGTGATAGTGACGAGAAATCATAATGAAGTGAAGAATTCAATAGATCAAATGACAAACACATTAGAGAGCCTTAAAAACAGAATGGGTGAAGCAGAAGAGAGAATATTGGACTTAGAAGACAGAGCACAGCAAAATATACAACCAAACCAAAGAGAAGAAGAGGAAATTAGAAATCTAAAAAATATTGTCGGGAATCTTCAGGATACTATTAAAAAAACCAACATTCAGGTTCTAGGAGTTCCTGAACACATGGAGAGGGAGAAAGGATTAGAAGGCCTTTTTAGTGAGATATTAGCAGAAAATTTCCCAGGTTTGGAGTACAGAGAAATCCTAATACAGGAAGCTCATCGAACCCCTAATAAACATGACCAAAAGAGATCCTCACCATGACATGTTGTAATTAAACTCACCACAGTGAAACATAAAGAAAAGATCCTAAAATGTGCAAGAGAGAAACGTCAGATTACTCTCAGAGGATCTCCAATCAGACTCACAGCTGACTTCTCATCAGAAACCCTACAAGCGAGGAGGAAATGGCGAGATATAGCCCAGGTACTAAGAGAGAACAACTGCCAGCCCAGAATATTATATCCTCCAAAGCTATCATTTGTGAATGAAGGTGAACTGTCCAGTTAAAAGATACCGATTGGCTGATTGGCTTAAGGAACAAAACCCATCTATTTGCTGCTTACAAGAAACACATCTTTCCAATAAAGATCCATATAGACTGAAAGTGTAAGGCTGGAAAAAGATATACCATGCCAACAGAAATGAAAAAAGAGCGGGCATAGACAGCTTAATATCGGACAACATAAACTTTACCACAAAAACTGTTAGGAGAGACAAAGAGGGGCACTATATAATGATTAAGGGATCAATTCAGCAGGAAGATATAATGATTATCAATGTATATGCACCTAATTACAGGGCACCGGATTATTTAAAATATTTGTTAAGGGACTTAAAGGAAGACTTAGACCCCAATACAATAGTACTGCGGGACTTCAATACCCCACTCTCAGAAATAGACAGATCAACAGGACAGAAGATCAACAAGGAGACAGTAGATTTAAATGACACTATAGCCCAAATGGATCTAACAGATATCTACAGAACTTTTCATCCTACACAAAAAGCATTTACATTCTTCTCAGAAGTACATGGAACCTTCTCTAGGATTGACCACATACTAGGCCATAAAGCAGGTCTCAGCAAATTCAAAAGAATTAGAATCATACCATGCAGCTTCTCAGACCATAAAGGAATGAAGTTGGAAATTAGCAACTCAGGAATCCCTAGAGCATATGCAAACACATGGAGATTGAACAACATGCTCCTGAATGAACAATGGGTCATAGAAGAAATCAAAAGAGAAATCAAAAATTTTCTGGAAGTAAATGAGGATAACAGCACAACATACCAAAACTTATGGGACGCAGCAAAAGCAGTGTTAAGAGGAAAGTTTATATCAATAGGTGCCTACATCAAGAAATTGGAAAGCCACCAAATAGATGAGCTTTCAATGCACATCAAAGATCTAGAAAATCTACAGCAAACCAGACCCAAATCTAATAGGAGAAGAGAAATAATTAAAATCAGAGAAGAAATCAACAGGATTGAATCCAAAAAGCATTACAAAAAATCAGCCAAACAAGTAGCTGGTTTTTTGAAAAAATAAAAAAAATTGACACCCCATTGGCCCAACTAACTAAAAAAAGAAGAGAAAAGACCCAAATAAATAAAATCAGAGATGCTGAAATTCATATGGAGACACAGAAGACCTCGAGGCATCACAATAACAGATTTCAGGACATACTACAGGGCAGTTGTAATCAAAACAGCATGGTACTGGTACAGAAACAGATGGATAGACCAATGGAACAGAATTGAAACACCAGAAATCAACCCAAACATCTACAGCCAACTCATATTTGATCAAGGATCCAAAACCAATCCCTGGAGTAAGGACAGTCTATTCAATAAATGGTGCTGGGAAAATTGGATTTCCACATGCAGAATCATGAAGCAAGACCCTTACCTTTCACCTTACACAAAAATTCACTCAACATGGATTAAAGACTTAAATCTACAACCTGACACCATCAAATTATTAGAGAGCACTGCAAAAACCCTGCAAGATACAGGTACCGGCAATGACTTCTTGGAAAACACCCCAGAAGCACAGGCAGTCAAAGCCAAAATTAACATTTGGGAGTGCAACAAATTGAGAAGTTTCTGTACTGCAAAAGAAGCAGTCAGGAAAGTGAAAAGGCAACCAACAGAACGGGAAAATATATTTGCAAACTATGCCACTGATAAAGGGTTGATAACCAGAATCTACAAAGAAATCAAGAAACTCCACATCATCAAAACAAACAACCCACTTAAGAGATGGGCCAAGGACCTCAATAGACATTTTTCAAAAGAGGAAATCCAAATGGCCAACAGACACATGAAAAAATGTTCAAGATCACTAGCAATCAGGGAAATGCAAATCAAAACCACAATGAGGTTTCACCTCACCCCAGTTAGAATGGCTCACATTCAGAAATTACCAACAACAGATGCTGGCGAGGATGTGGGGAAAAAGGGACACTAACCCACTGTTGGTGGAATGCAAATTGGTTAAGCCACTATGGAAATCAGTCTGGAGATTCCTCAGAAACCTGAATATAACCCTACCATTCAACCCAGCCATCCCACTCCTTGGAATTTACCCAAAGGAAATTAAATTGGCAAACAAACAAGCTGTCTGCACATTAATGTTTATTGCAGCTCAATTCACAATAGCTAAGACCTAGAACCAACCCAAATGCCCATCAACAGTAGACTGGATAAAGAAATTATGGGACATGTACTCTATGGAATACTATACAGCAGTCAAAAACAACGAAATCCGGTCATTTGCAACAAGATGGAGGAATTTGTAAAACGTCATGCTAAGTGAACTAAGCCAGTCCCAAAGGGACAAATATCATATGTTCTCCCTGATTGGTGGTAACTAACTGAGCACCAAAGGGGAAACTTGTTGAAGTGGAATGGACACTATGAGAAACAGTGACTTGATCAGCTCTTGTCCTGACGGTTGATGTACAATGTAATACTTTATCCATTTTAGTATTTTTTTTGTTCTAGTACCA
Source organism: Oryctolagus cuniculus (assembly GCF_964237555.1). Taxonomy (NCBI): domain Eukaryota; kingdom Metazoa; phylum Chordata; class Mammalia; order Lagomorpha; family Leporidae; genus Oryctolagus; species Oryctolagus cuniculus. Next base: position 111,310,896 of record NC_091436.1, on the reverse strand, counting down.
TTGGTGAACTCTGTAATTAACACACAATTATTCTTAGGTGTTTAAATTTAACTGAAAAGTGATCCCTGTTAGGAATTTGGAAATCATTATGTTGAGTGAAATAAGCCAATCCCAAAGGGACAAATACCACATGTGTTCCCTGATAGGTGACAACTAACTGAGTACTAAAAAGGAAACCTGTTAAAGTGAAATGAACACTATGAGAGATGGTGACTTGATCAGCCCTCACCCTGACTGTTGATGAACAACTTAATATGTTATCCCTCTTAGTATTTTTTTTTGTTTGTTCTACTTAATACTTTTGGTTGAACTGTAATCAATACACAATTCTTCTTAAGTGCTGAAACTTAACTGAAAAGTGATCGCTGTTAAATATAAGAGTGGGAATAAGAGAGGGAAGAGATGTACAATTCGGGACATGCTCAAGCTGACTTACCTCAAACGGTAGAGTTAGAAACATACCAGGGGATTCCAATTCAATCCCATCAAGGTGGCATGCACCAATGCCATCTCACTAGTCCCAGTGATCAATTTCTGTTCACAATTGATCATAATGATAGGACTAAGAACGAAAGGGATCACATAAACAAGACTAGTGTCTGCAAATACTAGCTGATAGAATAAAAAAGGGAGAGAACGATCCAACATGGGAAGTGAGATACATAGCAGACCCATAGAATGGCAGATGTCCTAAGTAGCACTCTGGCCTCAGAATCAGCCCTTAAGGTATGTGGATCCGGCTGAAAAGCCCATGAGAGTATTTCAGGCATGGAAAGCCAAGACACTCTGGGGAAAAAAAGAAAAAAGAAAAAAAAAAAACCTAAATGTGAGATCTCCACGAGTGAGATCCCAGTGGAAAGAACGGGTCATCAAAGAAGGAGGTACCTTTCTCTGAAGGGAGGAGAGAACTTCCACTTTGACCATGGCCTTGTCTAAATATGATCAGAGTCAGTGAACTCAGGGGGCTTCCATAGCCTTGGCAGCTCATGACAAGAGCCTAGGGTGATTACTGAGGCCATAAACAGAGTGTCAATTTGTTAAGTCAACAACAGGAGTCACTGTGCACTTACTCCTCATGTAGAATCTCTGTCCTTAGTGTGCTGTACATTGAGATTTAATGCTATAACTAGTACTCAAACAGTATTTTTCACTGTATGTTTCTGTGTTGGAGCAAACTGTTGAAATCTTTACTTAATGTATGCTAAACTGATCTTCTGTATATAAAGAGAATCGAAAATGAATCTTGATGTGAATGGAAGGGGAGAGGGAGTGGGAAAGGGGAGGGTTGCGGGTGGGAGGGATGTTATGGGGGGGAAGCCATTGTAATCCATAAGCTGTACTTTGGAAATTTATATTCATTAAATAAAAGTTAAAAAAAATTTTAAAAAAATAACTGTGGTGCATGAAAGAATTTGGGAAAATTTGGATAAACCGAAGCAAAACGCTTTTTTGACTGGATCTTTTCATAATGCCTACTAAGCCACCAAGCATTATGAGTAGTCTAGAATAAAAACATTTAAAAATCCAATAAAACTAAATGTTTCTCAGAAAAAAAAAAGAAGATTGCTTTTGAAGATTATTAGAAGTTAGGATATTTGTAATACTACCAAAATTTTCCAAATAAAATTTCCTCCAAAATGATACCATTATTACTAATGGAATTATTAAGATCTAAGAAATGTAAAATGTTGATCAGTACACCAGAGGAAAATAGTAGTAATTTGCTATAGGTATCTGTCTAAATAAGTAATCTTTTGAAGTGACTATCTCTCAGAAGTTTAGATATAAAAGTATGGATAAATAGTATGTAAAAGCATTTTGCCAGACACTAAAGAGGTTAATATCTACACATATATGACCTCTTTTCTACCCTCCCCCAATCACATAGAAATTGCAATCTTAGAAGGAAAATTAAATGACTTAACAGTAGTGAAAATATACTGTGCAAAGGGGTTGATGTACAAAATTTGTGCATAACAGTTTATGTACAATTTTCTTAAAAGCAAAAAGAAAATGCTTATTATCTAAGACACATAAATCTTTGAAAGCTCTTGGGAAAATTTTTAGATACTTCATTGATAAGACTAAATTAATATAATTCTTAGGTGTGAAAATATCATTGGTGATGAGGAACATAATCATTGAGAAATATGTTTAGTCTAAAAGCATTCATCTAGTATAATTCTATTAAAACATAATAACAGAAGATCAATTTAGTATCTTCTGTATGTAAAGATAATTGAAAATGAATCTTGATGTGACTGGATGGGGGAGGGAGCGAGAGATGGGAGGGTTGCGGATGGGAGGGAAGTTATGGGGGGAAAAGCCATTCTAATCCATAAGCTGTACTTTGGAAATTTATATTTACTAAATAAAAGTTAAAAAAATACATGTATAAACAACAAAAAAAACCCATAATAACAAATTATTGAAATTCAAAGAACTTCAAGATAATATACCTATTCTAATAATTGATTTTAGAACAACAAAATATTTTTTATTTTAAATAAATTAAACTTTTAATTTTTTATTAATACATAATACTTGTGGATTTTCAAGGGGTTCAATATTTAAGCACATATACACAGGATAAACTGATCATACCAAAATTCATGAGAGAAACCATTCTTGGACATTTACACTTATCATCTTATGTTGACTGTTTTTATAGCTTGGTAAAAAAAATATTTTATTTGTTTGAAAAATAGAGTAACAGGAAGAGAGAGGGAGAGAAAGAAATCTTTCATCCTCTGGTTCACTCCCCAGATGACTGCATCAGACCAAACCAGGAGCCAGGAACTCCATTCTGATCTCACACGTGGTTGACAGGGCCCCAGGTACTCGGGCCATTTTCTGATGCTTCCTCAGTGCTTTAGCAGGGAGCTGGATTAGAAGAAAAGCAGCCAAGACTTGAACCAGCACTCCAACATGAGCCACAACACTGTAAATTGCTTTTAAAGAAATAAATGAAATAATATATTGTATGTTCAGAATATGTACATACATTTCTTTTTTTAAGATTTATTTTATTTATTTGAAAGACAGAGTTACAGAGAGAGGTAGAGCCAAAGAGAGAGAAAGGTCTTCCATTCACTGGTTCAATCCCCAGATGAGCACAATGGCCACAGCTGAGCTGATCCAGATCCAGGAGCCAGGAGCTTCTTCTGGGCTTACTACACAGGTGCAGGGGCCCAAGGACTTGAACCATCTTCCACTGCTA